>NC_048306.1:30777623-31039779 GCF_013100865.1 Trachemys scripta elegans | reverse complement strand
GGCCCGACCCCACGGCCCCGGCCCGGCTCCCGGCCCGGCACTGCGCCCCTGGACCCCGGCCCGGCACCGCGCGCCCGGCCCCGCAACCCCGGCCCAGTCCTCCCTCCCGATTTTCCCGGACATGCCCGGCTTTTGGGGATTTCCCCCCGGACGGGGATTTGAGCCCCCAAAAGCCGGACATGTCCGGGAAAATCCGGACGTATGGTAACCCTACTATATGTGCCTGCCTTCTTATTAAGCTATTTATTTTTCTGATTGAATGACTGTTGGGTCCTTTGAGATTTTTTGTGTTTTGTGGCATAATGTCTTTTATTTATAAATAGATCCTCTACTTGCTAACAGTTTGTTTAGGTTTTGCTTGGATAGTTATTTATATTCCCCAAGCCTAATAGTCTTTATTCTTCGTCACAACTTTGTAATAATAGATAGCCACTTCCAAAATGTAGAATGACAATGTATAATTACCTTCCAAGCCATACAAGCAATTTAGAGATCAGGTTAGAAGCATCACTTGCACGTTAAGGTTTAAATATTTAAACAGGTTAATGGGGGAAAGGGATATGCACCTACACCATGCCCCAATTGTATCATGCATTCTTGCTTTATTACGCTCATGTTGAAGCCTGGAAGAGGGACTTCGTAATGGTTAAAGGGATCCTTAGGGAGATGGGGAAGGGGAACATTGATGATGCCTCATAGGCGATCACCCATAAAGTGGGGGAAGAGTGTTTTGATTATGACGAAGTAGCCTTAAGTCAGAACTTCAGTGTGCTTATCAGTATTATGATGTAAATTAGTCAGGTGAGGGCACATACATCTAGAGTTTTCATTTTCATGCTTGTTTGATAAAGTTGAGACCTTGTATTTCTATAAAAATCATGTCTGTCAGTCAGGATATGTCAACAGCAAGTTGAAGAAATACTTTTTCCCCAAGATGATGTCACATGGAAAGAAAGATAACAAATCCCATGCTGAAAGAATAAAATGCAATATTCTTTTTTCTAGAACTATGTTGGATGAAAATGGTTTATTATTTGAAGGAAGACTTTTAAAAATTGTAAGTAATTGTTTTAATATATTACTGAAGTTCTAAATTTAAACTAAGACACCCAAAAGAACTTCCACCTCCACCCATCTCCTATGACCAGTTTAGGACCCACAAACGGGAGTGAAAACCTTTTTGGACGCATGAGAGTGGTTCCTTCTTTCTCACTAGTTTTGTCTCTTTGGATGTCTGTATGAGTAGACCATTCTTCATGGTTCTTTTTCTTTATTCATGAGCTCTCATTCCACTTAAAGAAACACACGCAAACTGTTGCCTTTTGGAATGCTAATAGAAAATAAGACATTACTACACATCAACAAGAAACCTCTTTACAATTTTTCTTCTATAGAGGTATAAATGTATATAATAGTAAGGGATTTATGATGGCCACTGCCATCCCACGGTTTTTAAGGAGTACTGTTCTTTCTATGGAAAGCCTAATAGAATATCAAAGCATACTTAAATCATAAAGAATGCGAAGTACTTGTGGCACCTTAGAGACTAACAAATTTATTTGGGAATAAGCTTTCATGGGCTAAAACCCACTTCATCGGATGCATACAGTGGAAAATACAGTAGGAAGACATATATATACACCAGGAATTGGCAACCTTTGGCACGCGGTTTGTTTACCTGCCATGTCCGCAGGTTTGGTCAATTGCGGCTCCCACTGGCTCACCGCTCCAAGCCAATGGGGATGGTGGGAACTGGCGCAGGCCAATTCTGAAGTTTCTCGTTGGAGTCTGTTTTTGAAATTGCAGAATTGGAATTAATTTGAAAACTGGACACCATTAAATTATGCTTGAATAAAGACTGGGAGTGGATGGGACATTACACAAAGTAAAAACTATTTCCCCATGCTAATTTTCCCCCTACTGTTACTCACACCTTCTTGTCAACTGTTGGAAATGGGACATCCTGATGATCACTACAAACGTTTTTTTTTCTCCTGATAATAGCCACCTTAATTGATTAGTCTCATTATAGTTGGTATGGCAATACCCATTTTTTCATGTTCTCTGTGTATATATCTTCCTACTGTATTTTCCACTGCATGCATCTGATGAAGTGGGATTTAGCCCATGAAAGCTTGTGCCCAAATAAATTTGTTAGTCTCTAAGGTGCCACAAGTACTCCTCATTCTTTTTGCTGATACAGACTAACATGGCTACCACTCTGAAACTTAAATCATATTTTATATACACAATAGCAAACGTTTCTTTTTCTGCATGCTCTCTAATGTTGATTGGGGCCATACAATTCCAGTTATTTTAGAACAATGAATGGGAGATTGACATTAAAAAAAGATACAGTTTACTTCACTGGGGTTGCCACCTTTGGATAGACATCAAAAATATAATGGGCTGTAGAGGTATTATGTTTCCAATTTAATGAACCAAACATGTTCCATTTTAAAGAAGAAAGATCCCAGTATGCTAAATTATGAGAGGAATGCCAAACCATAATTCTACATATGCTTTGTGATAACTTTGCTTATCAGGAAAACTATAGCAGAGTGAGGATAGATTAATTACCTAAGTAACATAGCAAGTCTACAGGAGAATTAAGAATAGAACCCTGGCCTTCTGACTCCCAGCTCACTGCTGTAATTACATTCACTAAATATCCAGCTTGCCCTTCTGTTGAGGTTGTTTTTGGGGGAGGTTATTTTGCATATGAATTAAGTGTTCTTGATTGAGATGATTCTAGCTGCAGTTATGTCTCTGAGATTATATTAAGGTAAATAGGATGCAATGGGAGAGAAATTACAGATTTCTTTTAATAACCTAAATGTTGTAACCAGGTTCTTATTTGTAGACTATATTTTGTTGAGTTGGGATTAGTTTTTAGAAGTGCAAAAAAGAAGAGATGCTTTGATGTGTTTGGTTACGGTCCTTGTTCTTAAACAGATATGTGTCTTACTGTCACAAGGTTGATTAAAGTAAAGCTCAGCAAATGTCACTCCGGTCTCCTTGCTCTGTGCTAACCAGTCTATTTTAAAAATGTATGCATTCAATTGTCAGCAGTATTAGCATCCTATGAATTTGTTTTATAGGATTGATGCTTGGCAACAGAGCTTATCTGAATATTTCTACTTTGTTAGGAGGCAGTCTCAACAATCTGTGATATGCCAAACTTGATGTTACACATAGTTGTCATTTGTACAGCGATGATAAGCTGTAAAGTGTTATGTTGATGCTCCCTGTGTGTCTAAATGTCAGAGTTAAGGATTCACTTTTTTGAGGCCAATCAGGACTATGCTTCAGGTTTAGCTTTGACTACCTTGAAATCTGAAATTTCATCGTGCTTCGTCCCAAAGAGGCAGAAATACCAAGAAAAGTTGGATAGTTGTTTTGAATAGTGGGATTTTGGCCTCATGAAATCAGAAATGTGAAATAAATCACTTCTAGTTTTGGATCAGAGCTAGTCCTGATCATAGGCTTGGATTTAGATCTAGGACTTTAAATATTGATCTTCCCCTGACTTTTTGATTCAAGTGGTGAAATCCTGGCCCTATCCAAGTCAGTAAGATTCCTAAGAAAACACTGTTAATCATTAAAGAACATTATAGATTTTCTCAGTTTCATCATAATTCAATAGTGTATAAAGAGAAACTATCTTAAAGTTGAGTCAAATTTCTTTTAGAAAAGTTCAGGCACTTCAGTTTTTGGCAGTTCATATTATACTGCAGTGTACATTAATTAAAAGAATGCAAAGTAACATCAGAAATTGGTAAAATTGTCAGATGTTCTCTTTATTCTGTTGTAAAATGGCTTATAGAAGCCACGTCCTCCCACTACCGAAGTCTCAGTATATTCCATTTTTAAGTACAAAAAACATTAATTTCTAGCACCAACAATGTAACTTTCAGATTGCATGTTAAAAATAAAGTTTGAGCATTAACAAAACAGGAAAGCTCAGTGAATCTTTAACACTCCCTTTTTCTGTTGCCAACTATAAATGTGTCTTTTAGCTCTTATTATAGAACCTGCTTCAATTCCCATTGGTGCTAATGGGAAAATTCACATTGATTTCAATGCAACTGCGATTGGGCTCATAATTTATATCATATGAAAATCTATGTATGCTATTTTTCACTAGATTCTCTTTCCATTTACTGTACTATTATCTCTAAAATAGATGCATCATACTTGGAAATTCATACTTTCATATGGTGCTTGAATAGCAACTGTGTAATAAGAGTAGCTCTTGGGTTATATAACTTTTGTTCAGACAATTGCATCTCTTGAGTGGAAAGAGTAATTGACTTAAACTTTGAAATATATAGTTGACATATTAATTGCTACAAACATGACAAGTTTGATTTCATTATCTGAAAAACAGTTGGGATTTGTAAAGAAGTGTGAATTTTATAAAACAAGGCTCTTAGGAAGACCAAACTTCCAATTTTTAATAATGTAAAATTTAGATAACGCTTTACTTGTGAAGAATGTTTTTAAACCACAATACTTTCTGTAATGCATAAATACTAAACAAATGATTTATATATGTCCAGTGCAGGTACTCCATAGGAAAGGTATAGAAGCACCAGATAAATGGCTTTGAAAAGGACTTAAAAAGAGGTGTCTGGTAAAGGAGGGAACGGAGTGGGAGGCAGTTGGGGACTCCTGTAATTGGTACGGCAAGGAGCCAAACCCCATTATTATAGCCCACCTTAACCCTCCTACGAGCAGGGGTGGATGGTAAGGTTCCAGTAATGGATTTGCTGGAGGGACCTGGATGGAAAAAGATGGGGAGCTGGTTAAAGCCCCCTGGGTAATTATGGAATAAACATGGGGTTACCTGCACTGTACACTTTTGTCTGCCAGGTAGTCCCAGACATCTAATAATAAAGTTGTGGCCTGATTAAATCCATGTCAAATGTCTCCTGTCCTTCTTTCGGTACTGCCAGACATTACTCCAATTGAAGCCTTATCGGCACAGAGTAGAGAAGAACTATTTCTAGCATCTTGCTTACAACTCTCCTGCTAATACATCCCAGAATTATGTTTTTGTTGTTTTTTTTTGTTTTTGTTTTTGCAACTGTGTTACACTGTTGATTCATATTTAGCTTATGATCCACTATAACCCCCAGATTCCCTTTTCATAGTACTCCTGCCAAGACAGTCATTCCCCATTTTGTATGTGTGCAATTGATAGTTCCTTCCTAAGTGGAGTACTTTGCATTTGTCCTTATTGAATTTCATCCAATTTCTTTCAGACCAATTCTCCAGTTTGTCCAGATCATTTTGTATTTTAATCCTATCCTCTAAAGCGCTTGCAACACCCCTCCCAGCCTGGTACCATCCACAAACTTCATAAATGTACTCTCTATGCTATTATCTAAATAATTTATGAAGATATTGAACAGATTCAGACCCAGAACTGATCTCTGTGGGACCCCACTTGATATGTAAGCCACTGATAACTACTCTCTGGGAACGATTTTCCAGCCAGTTATGCATCCACCTGATAGTAGCTTCATTTAGACTATATTTCCCTAGTTTGTTTATGAGAAGGTCATACAAGACAATATTGAAAGCTTTACTAAGGTCAAGCTATACCACATCCACTTCTTCCCCCTATCCACAAGGCTTGTTACCCAGGCAAAGAAAACTATTAGGTTGTTTTGACCTAATTTTTTCTTGACAAATCCATGTTGGTTGTTAGTCATCTTTTAGGTGTTTGCAAATTGATTACTTGACTATTTGTTCCATAATCTTTCCAGATACTGAAGTTATGCTGACTGGTCTGTAATTTTCCATGTTGTTCTTATTCCCCTTTTTATAGATTAGGACTATATTTGCTCTCTTCCAGTCCTCTGGAATCTTTCCTGTTTTATGAATTTTCAAAGACTCATAGACTCATAGACTCATAGACTTTAAGGTCAGAAGGGACCATTATGATCATCTGGTCTGACCCCCTGCATGTTGCAGGCCATAAAACCGTCCCTACCCCTTCCCTGGACTCTGATGTTGAAGTCCCCAATCCTGTTTTAGGTGACTTCAATTGGCAGAAACCCTCCTGCTAGAGATCCCTGCCCCATGCTGCGGAGGAAGGCGAAAAACCTCCAGAGGCTCAGCCAATCTGCCCTGGAGGAAAATTCCTTCCCGACCCCAAATATGGCGATCAGTAAGACCCCGAGCATATAGGCAAGAGTCTCCAGCCTGACCCCTGTCAGCCATTATACAATTTACCTACCATTTCTTGGTTTTCCTTGACTACTATGTTTTACCATTAAACCATTCCCTCCATAAATTTATCTAACTTAATCTTAAAACCAGACAGGTCCGTCGCCCCCACCGTTTCCCTCGGAAGGCCGTTCCAATATTTCACCCCTCTGACGGTCAGAAACCTGCGTCTAATTTCAAGCCTGAACCTCCCCACGGCCAGTTTATATCCATTCGTTCTCGTATCCACATTAGTACTAAGCTGGAATAATTCTTCTCCCTCCCTCGTATTAATCCCTCTAATATAGTTAAAGATAGCAATCATATCCCCCCTCAGCCTTCGCTTTGTCAGACTAAACAACCCAAGCTCCTCTAGTCTCTTTTCATACGACAGGTTTTCCATTCCTCTGATCATCCTAGTGGCCCTTCTCTGCACCCGCTCCAGTTTAAGTTCATCTTTTTTAAACATGGGAGACCAGAACTGCACACAGTACTCCAAATGAGGTCTCACCAGCGCCTTGTACAACGGAAGCAGGACCTCCTTATCCCTACTAGATATACCTCGCCTAATGCATCCCAAGACAGCATTGGCTTTTTTCACCGCCACGTCGCATTGTCGACTCATAGTCATCCTGCGGTCTACCAGGACCCCTAGGTCCTTCTCCTCTTCCGTTACTTCTAACCAATGCGTCCCCATCTTGTAACTAAAATTTTTATTAGTCATCCCCAAATGCATCACCTTACACTTTTTACTATTAAATTTCATCCTATTCCTGATACTCCAATTCACAAGCTCATTCAAGTCTCCCTGCAGGCTATCCCTATCCTCCTCCGAATTTACAACGCCTCCCACCTTCGTATCATCCGCAAACTTTATCAGCCCACTCCTGCAATCGGTCCCGAGGTCAGTTATAAATAAATTAAATAAAATGGGTCCCAAAACCGAACCTTGAGGCACTCCACTAGTAACCTCCCTCCAACCCGACAGTTCACCCTTTAATACGACCCGCTGCATTCTCCCCATTAACCAATTCCTTATCCACCTCTGGATTTTCATATCGATCCCCATGTTTTTCAGTTTAACCAATAATTCCTCATGGGGTACAGTATCAAACGCTTTACTGAAATCCAGGTATATTAGGTCCACCGCATTTCCCTTATCTAATAAATCCGTTACTTTCTCAAAGAAGGAGATCAGATTCGTTTGGCACGATCTGCCCTTCGTAAAACCATGTTGTAATTTATCGCAATTGCCACTAACCTCCAGGTCCTCAACTAGTTTCTCTTTCAGAATTTTCTCTAACACCTTGCACACTACAGATGTTAAACTAACAGGCCTGTAGTTACCCGGATCACTTTTTTTCCCTTTCTTGAAAATAGGAACCACATTAGCTATTCTCCAGTCTAACGGGACCACCCCCGAGTATACAGATACATTAAATATTATCGCTAACGGGCCTGCTATTTCCCGCGCCAATTCCTTCAATATTCTCGGATGAAAATCGTCCGGTCCTCCCGACTTAGCCCCATTAAGGCATTCAAGTTTTGTTTCTACCTCGGATACGGTAATCCCCCATCCTGAATGCCCCTCTGTAGTGATGCTAGCATCCCTAATACCTTCATTGGCCTCATTAAACACCGATGCAAAATATTCATTGAGATATTGCGCCATGCCTAGATTGTCTTTAATCTCCTCTCCGGCAATAGTCTTCAGCGGTCCCACTTCTTCTTTCTTTGCTTTCTTCCTATTTATGTGGCTGTAAAACCTCTTACTATTGCTTTTAATTCCCCTCGCTAGGTCCAACTCTACACGGCCTTTGGCCTTTCTCACTCTATCTCTACATTCTCTGACTTCGCTAAGGTAAGTTTCTTTACTAATCCCTCCCCTCTTCCACTCTTTGTACGCTTTCTGTTTCTTCCTAATCGCCCCTTTGAGTCGGTCGCTCATCCAGCTCGGTCTAAATCTCCTGCTTTGTAATCTTTTTCCCTTTTTTGGAATGCAGGCCTCCGACAGCTCATGCATCTTTAACTTGAAGTAATCCCAGGCTTCTTCTGCCTTTAGATCCATTAATACGTTTGCCCAATCCACTTCCCTTACCAGTCCCCTTAATTTGTTAAAATTGGCCTTTTTAAAATTATAAACCCTAGTCTTTGACTTAATTCTGTTACTCCTCCCATGTATTTTAAACCGAATTAGTTCATGATCACTGGAGCCCAAATTGTCCCCCACTACCACTTCCTCAACGAGGTCCTCACTACTTACCAGAATCAAATCTAAAATGGCCTCCCCCCTCGTCGGTTCAGCTACCACTTGATGAAGGAATTGATCAGCAAGCACATCTAGGAACATCTGAGCCCTATTATTACTACTAGCGTTTGTGCCCCAATCTATATCTGGGAAGTTAAAGTCCCCCATAATTACACAGTTTCTATTAGTAATTACTTCTCTAAACACATTAAATAGTTCCTTATCCATATCCTGGGTCGATCCCGGCGGTCTATAGCACACTCCAAGCACTATCCCCGGAGAGGCTCTAGTAGTCCTATTACCCAGTGTGAGTATTGCCCAGACGGACTCTGTGTTATCTAATCCATCAACTATTATTTCTTTACAGCTTATTTCACTATTGACATACAATGCCACCCCCCCACCTTTACCTTTATTCCGGTCTTTCCTAAACAGCGCATACCCCTCCATACCTGCGTTCCAGTCGTGACTGCCATTCCACCACGTTTCTGTTATTCCTACGATATCTGGTTTCAGCTCTTGGACCAAGAGCTCCAATTCCTCCATTTTATTACCTAGGCTTCTGGCATTGGTGTATAAACACCCTAATGTATGTCGTTTAGCCTGTCTCCCATTAGTAGCACTATAAGTTGCGGGCCTCCTTGCGTCCATCCCCCCTGTCCTTCCTATGTCCAATCTCATCTCCCCGGCTATGTCTCCTCTCATTTTACTCACCTTTTCCATACTGGAATCTGGCGTGGAGATTAACTGTGCATCTCCCAACCTTCTCCCCAAACTTCCTAGTTTAAAGCTCTTTTGATAAGATGAGCCAGCCTCCCTCCCAGAAGTCTATTTCCTTCCCTACTCAGGTGGAGCCCATCCCGCGAGAACAGGTGTCTGTCCCCGAAAGCCTCCCAGTGGCCATACATCCCAAAGCCCTCCTTATAGCACCACTCCCTTAGCCAACTATTTATTCTCACAATCCTATCAGCCCTTTGCTGCCCTTCCCTCGGAACGGGCAGAATCCCACTAAAGATAATCTGAGCCTCTATCTCCTTGAGCGTCTTCCCCAGCCTGGCATAATCTCCCTTGATTCTCTCTAACGAGAACCTAGCCGTGTCATTCGTTCCTACATGAAGGATTATCAAGGGGTTCTTACCTGCTCCTTTTAGGATCCTTTTCAACCGCAGGTCCACATCGCGTATCTTTGCCCCCGGTAGACAGCACACCCTTCTGTTCTCCGGGTCCGCCCTGGTCACAGGCCTGTCCAATCTCCTCAGTAAAGAGTCTCCAATTACATACACCTGCCTTCGCCTGGCAACAGTGCGATCTAGTAATCTAGTCTCTAGTCCCTCTAGTCCTGACCTGTGCCTGTTCCTATCTTCCCTTATGCTCCCCCTCATGCCTTCCTGATTCCTCCCGTGGCCCAGAATTGGTGCTGTCTCCATCAACTCCTCCCCTCTCTCTCTCGGACTAGCCGCTCTTCTCTTCTTCCTCACTCTCCCACCTTCAGCCGCCACCTGCTGCCCCTCCACCTCGCTATCCAAACACCCAAACCTATTCCTGAGTTCTATTCCCCCCTCGCTGGCCCTTCTTTTCCTTGGCCTGCTTCTCACAGTCACATGCTTCCACCTCCCATGTGCTATTGCTAATGGCTCAGATATCTCATCAGTTAGCCACATGAGTATTCTAGGATGTATTTCATCGGGTGACTTGACGACATTGTACTTGTCAAAGTAATTTTTAACTTGTTCTTTCCCAATTTTAGTCTCAGATTCTACCTCATTTTCACTGGTGTTCACTATGTTAGCCATCCAGGTGAAAACTGAAACTAAAACGTTAATTAGCACTTCTGCCATTTCCACTTTTTCTGGTATTGACTTTCTGCTCTCATTGAGTAATTGGCATACCCTGCCTTTGATCTTCCTCTTGCTTTTCATGTATTTGTAGAACATATCATTTGTATTGGTTACCATGAGAACAGGTGCCTTGCTTTAGCTGACCATAAAATATGGCCTAAGGTATTCTCGAGTCAGTCATACCAATAAGATGCCCAGACTAAAGCATCTGAGCTTTTATGAGCATGCTTTGAATGGTAGACATCCAACAATGATGAAAGATTTCAGTATTGGAACTGTTGTCCCACAATTTGACTCTGCAAACAAACCGAAGACTTCATTTTAAGGGTTGTGTAGATCATTAAACTGTAAGTGGCTTTCTAAATAGTTAAAAGGTGTATACACAATCTGTTATATTTAGGAATATTTACTTAAGAGTTAGATAACATGTCAACAAAAAGTTCCAATGCATATATTTTATTTTAGTGGTTGTAAATTTCATTCTTATTGAACAGATTAATACTTAACAAATTTGTAAAGTATCTTACAAACTTTGGACCAAATTATTTTCTAAATTGCATTTCTGTAAATTGGGAGAAACTATATGGAAGTCAGAGATTTTGAAATTCTTTTAAAAAATAACTTTCCAAAGATATACATGGTAATTTAAAAGAGACGGTGCCTAGTCTTTGAGTCTAGCGCAGTTACACTCTGGGTGGAGTGATGGAAAAAAGATGGCTGTATTGCAGCTTCCTGGCTATTCTAACTTGTGCTGCCTGTAAATGACCTAACAGCTGTTGTGGCAGCTCAATGTTTCAGAGCACAGAGGATTTCTGGCCTTGCTTCCTCCCCTGTCACATTCTATGTCCCCTATGCTATGCTGGCTCTATGTCATGAAGGGATTCCCTCACACCAGAAGAATTTAGCTGCCCCACTGAAGCAGAGCAAAGGGGTGCTGACCTGGAGTCAGGATATCACCCAGTATATGTAAAACTAAGCATAACAAAATATATTGTTGGAATTCTCTGTATAACATAGTAGCCTTGAGGTTCCAATGAGAGCATCATCATGTAGGAGAACTATAGGACTTAAGATCATGTGGGATGCCCATTGACTAAGGTGTGTTTCTTACGGATTATAGTAGGCATAACGAGAAAAGAAAAGCAGAAAGGGATGAAAGCAATTCCTAAGTGAACACTCGGCCTTTCCCAGAGGCCTGGAAGATTAAACAGTCACTCCACTATTGACTTATTAATAACAAAACTCAGGGCTTCAAAAATTTACCTTGCATCTACTAACAGAAGGATTAAGCCTATTAACCAGGATGGAAAATACTTGTATAGTTAACACCCCTTCAATTTGAAGAAAATTGAACAGCTGTGTATTTATTTCATTACAATAATTATCAATCAACTTCTGTTTAGTTAGTTTTTAAATGTAATTAACTCTATCTCTTGCTTTCACTCTACTTTCTTTTCCTTCTTGAGTTCTCTCTCTTTTTTATCTTTTATTTCCTGTTATGGATCCTGGTGCATATTTTCCTCATTTGTATTCAGTGTCTATTTCGTCTCTTCCTTCTCTATCTCCCTCTATTCCTTGTGTTCATATCCCAGTCTGTGCCCTCTATAATCTCCTATGCTTTCTGTCACTAAATCTCTATCTCAAAATCTCTCCTCCTTCCTATCTACCCATCCATCCTCATCTATGCACTTGCCACTTCACATAAGCTTCCTCAACTATGTCCATTCAACCTACCCTTACGTAGGACTATAAAATGTACCAGGTATGTCCAGTGACAATGCCTTGGTGAAAGTCAGGTCTCCACTAATTCAGCTGAATTGCATATACCTCTTACTTTAAAAATTGTGTGTGGATTAGACAACACTGCAGGTGGGTGGCAAACCAAGAAACACATAGTGCAGTGATCAGAAAAAAGTAAGGTGTTTGTTTGACTGCATCTGTTGCCTTTCACACATTTGTCATGTGAAGCGCATCATAGATACATGACACAGCTTATCAAACTGGCTATGATACTAAGAAAAATGTTAAAGGGAAATAGCTGTCAGACATTTTAAACATAAAATATTTAGGCATGTGAACCAATAGTATACAACCTTCAACTGTCCTGAAATAAATCACTATAAAGCCCCCAAAATGCAACTAATATTACAAACAATCTTGATAATTGTTTTTTTATTAAAAGCAATTCTTGGTTTGAAAGTTTCACTTTGTTAACTTCCTTCCTGGTAATTGTTCTATATATCCCATCTGCAACTAAATCTCATTCTCACATCTTAGTTATGGAGATGCTTTTCTCTTTCCTGAAAGCCGTCCAATCTTGCAGATTTTGAGAAAAATCTTGTTGAGTGAACAGTTTTATTTTTCCAGAAACTGTGTCAGCAGTCTTGCTGAAGCAATGAAATTTTCGCTTCTGTTGAAACTAAGGTTAACACGGAGACCTCCAGATGTAATACAGGTCAAATATATACACTCATGCTGATTAAGTATCAAATGTGATTCAGAAAAATATAATATGCATCGTTAGGTTGCTTAAGAGGATAAGAGTTTATATATATATAAACACACACACACACACTTATATATATAAAATCAGAATTGACTATAATCTCCCTCAAGTTTTATAGGCTTAAGAATTTTTTGTTCAGACAATTAGTCTGAAGATTTTATTCCATATTAAAAGCTGCATATGCAGTTGTATTAAAACTCAAACAGTACAACTAACCACAACTGGATCTGAACTCCAGCATTTTTAAAATTACAAACATAAACTATTTTTATTTCATACTGAATCATACTTTAAATCTCTTACCTAATTTGTTGCTTGTATTAGAGTAGCACACCAAGGCCTTATACAGAATTGGAGTTCCACTGTGTGAGCACTATACAGACACAGTCTCCATCCTGAAGAAGCAAGCATTTAGATTAAAATATTTTTTAATCGCTCTTTTACTTAGATGCTCATATCTGTACTGAATATACATGTCAGTTATCACATGTTTTTGGCATTATAGAAAAGTTTGAGTGATATTTTTGTTCCTCTGAACACCAAAGATAGCAGAGAACAAAAGAAGCCCATCCAAACATGGAGTTGCCCATTGGTCTGTGATGAACATATTAATAACTGTAACATGTAAATTATATAGCTATGGAACACTAAGGCATGGAATACTGTTGACCAGATTCTGATCTTTTACACATATGTATATGTGAAATAACCTCATTAGAAGTTTAACGGTCTCATACAGTAACTCCAGATATATCTATGCGCAGTGGAGATCAGAATCTGGCCCTCTGTTTTCACAGATAGGCACACACACAAAAAAATCCTGGGAGTTTGCACAAGTTTATTCAAACATAGTTTATAAAAATAAAAAAATGAAAACTCTTTGGCTCATTAAGAAATTATTAGGCATTTATTTACACATCATTATGTACAAGTGATATAGTGCACCAGTCTCTTTTCTATCTCTTCTTCCCCCTTCATCCATTAAAAAAACAAATGTCAGTCTGTGAGGGGTTGCTTAAGGCAGGTTTCACTTAATGAATTATATGAGCAATTATCCAAATATGAACTAACATGATAGTGTGTAAGGCACAAGTTTGGGCAAGCAATAGGCTAAAATATATTCAAATAAAATTTTGTTGAAAAATAAATTTATAAACATTAAAATTATATAAAATATTAGTCAAGATGATTCACAAACAGTGTCTATAATTTTTCAAAAGTAAATGTATCAGATTAGTGAATTTATTTGAATGGATTCTCAATGTGCAACATCAGACCTGCAGTGTAAGTGACCTCTGAGAACTTTTCATTATGATTGTTCAGTCACATTTTAATTAACATGTTACATGCATTTAGATGAATGTGTAATCAGTGAAATAAATGCTGTGGTGTCTATTTCTATACATAAGGCTCCAGATATAGAGCATTGTGTCAACCCAAGAGGTAATTTTTATTCAAAAAGTTAAAATCACCTGCGGATAGGAGCTTACAATAAAGAGCCTTGTTGGCTACAAGGTTGCTAATGTGATGCTATAACAGAAAACTGTTCTTGATAGGTTTTTAGAACATCAGAAATCGTGGATGTGAAACTTGAATTGTTTAACAGCAAAGTCAGCTTCATTAGGGTTTAGGCCAGAGCCAGTACTGCACTCCACCTCACTTATGAGTATATTTCAGACTTCTGTTATCCTTTTTAGTATGTGGTTGCTTATTGATTTTGGAATATTGTTTAAAATGAAATATGGATATTATAAATTCGTATAATAAAAAGAAGGATCCCAAAAAGAACATAACCATTTCCTGCTAGTCTGCCTCTCTCTCCCTGTATGGGTTGTTTTTAAAATGAAATGCCTCCCTCGATATGGATTTCATTATCTCTTTACTAGCTGGTCACTTACAAACTTTCACTCTCTTTTTTATTTACCACACATATGGAAATGAAAATAATAATAATACTGTATTAGAAAATGATTAAAAACAAATCTGTTTCTAATTGAAAATGCTCCGGCTGGCTTGGCAGCCGCTTTCAGTAACTCTAAGAATGGTCACACAGCTTTTAACTACTCCAGATTTTATATTAGGAAATAAGAATTAAAAATGTCCCAATTTGTAGTACTGAAAGGTGCCATTGGATCATTGTTTTCATGTTCAGGCTGGCATTTTTAATATTATTTACCAGAGATAGCACTTTCATGTGAACATGGGAAGAAAATAAAACAGGAATGAAAGCTATAACTACTCTGAACAATGAACAATGAAACTAAAGAGACCCTGAACAATGGCCTGGTTTTCATTTTCAAAGTGGCATTTTTATGAGTATTTCCAATCTGCAATAGCAGTAAAAAATATTTTCTGAATAGATCTGAAGTTACATCCATTTTTAACAAGTTTTGACTGAACAGGTTGATGCATGGATATGACATCATCCATGGATTGGTGGTTTCCTGACTGTTGGACCACCCTGTATGGGAATTTACATCCTGCAGAGTACACTAGTCTTAATACAGGAAAAAAATGGTATGCTTTCTCCGTTCAAGTGATCATAACCATAACTGAGCAAGAGGAGAGAGCAATTCTGCTTTTTGTGTAGATTAATTAACACTGTGAAACACAATGTAATTTAATTTATTTGATTAATTTAAAAGTGAATATTTGACATTAGCAAATAAAAATGTAAACATTACTTAAAGTAGGTATTTAAGTTACCCAGATATATCTGAACAGAAAAAAAATCCTCAGTCATTCTCTTTTCTTTTTTTTTTACCCTTTCTCCCAACATTAAAGTCCTGTCTTCATGTAACAGGTTATAGAGCTCAATTGTTTATCATTATATAGTGAAGACCATGAAAAGGCTCCTTTTAACTCTCAGTAAATTGTAACAGATAATATAATCTAAGGGAGCAATTTAGTGCCACTTTTTTTAACAGGACAGTTGATGCCAGATATAACTATAGGCAAGGCATGCACACTTGCCTGCTTTTAAATTGTCACATTTACTGCATGCTATAGAGCCCGCAGTGCTTTTTTTAGAAGTAGGATGATTCATATGTAGAAGCTCATCAAGGCAGTGTTGCAGCTAGTTTCATGTTGAGCAGATATATAAGGGGAGTTGCATGATGCCAACAGTGGGAACTTGTCATCTCTGATTTAGTTTGATGTTTTATCCTTTCAAGTGGAGAAAGAATTCTGAACTAAATCCTGGAGAGTCAGTGGTTGTGTCTGAGGTTGAAGCTAATGCAGTCACTATTTGTTGTACAATGTAGGTGAGAATTAATGTAGCAGAATTCTCTGATTGCTGGGGTTTGGAGACTTCGAAGCTAGCCAGGCCATAGATGAGGGGGGTGGTGGTGGCAAAGGTAAGAGTGGGTAAAGGCACAAATGGGGATTTCAGCAAAAATGAAATCAAGGCTGGGCATACATGGATAATGTTCTGGATTTGCAGAATTAAGAAATGTCTGAGGAGGACACGGTAAGATGAGCGTTACAATATTATGGCTGGTAGAGGAGAAAAGGAGTGGATACGAAAAATAAGGTAGAAGATTGTCATCCTCTTGCCTCGGAGAAGCACTGACTATGACATTTTGCTGAGAAAAAGTGAAATGAAGCTACAGGATTACTTTCTCATGGAAGTAGAGAGTAGACAGGGATATGTTATTAAATGTGACTAAAGATATGGACAGCTTCTGCTCTTTATTCTCAAACTCAATATAGAGATCGTGGTCTGAACCCTGGCCTCATTTATGACTGTGCGAGCTTGCTGAAGTCAGTGAAGTTTCAGGGATATAATGGAGGATATAATTTGGACATAGATAAAGGTAGACAGAAAAAAGCAGAAAGATGAGAACTTTTAGAACTTCATAGAGCGGTTTTGGCTAGAATGAAAAGTACCATCAGGGGCTATAGTAATGGATGGGGAGAGAGGGAATGAGAGAGGTCTGGTACTAATGTAATGGTAGATAATGACCCTGGTAGGTTAGAACAAGAGAGAGAGAGAGAGCTTCAAGGCTATAGAGGCATCCCAGTAGTCCATGTTGCTGAAATGAAGAAGTAGGAGCCAGGAAAAACAACCCTCATCTACAAGGAGATGGTTGCTAAATGTATGAAGAGAGCAGTTTTGTGTTACAAACAAACAAAGCTCAGATTCAAAAGGATCAAAGATATGGATGTGTGATACATAAGAAAAAGGCTACCTTCTCAAGAACATTCCTGGGTAACAAAAGGTTAGTAATTAAGCAGTTACAATAGATGTATAGAATTCTTCAAGGGCAGGAAAATGTCCATATCCAGGGAATGTGGGGAGGGGAGTGGTAGGAGAAGAATGAGAGGATCAGTAATGAAGGTAGTGAACTCCTTGTACGTCACTGAAGAAAGCTTGGGAGTGGAAAGGAGAGCAAATTAATAGTGAAATTTTTAAAAATGGCATGGAAGAAAGTGAGTGGAAATGAGAGTTAAATGAACATGAGGGCACTCTTGTGGATTACAGAATAGATTAATTTTCTTACATCCCCATCCCTATCCCCCATCATGTATATTGTTTTTCCTGTTTCATTATAGTCTTAGGTGTAGACAGGCAAAAAATTAGGTACAGGAAAAAGTCCATCTTTTCCACAGTTACTTACAGTTAGTAGTTAACACCTTACTGAATGAGGCAGAAAGGGATCCAAATTCTCTCCGCAATTTGCACCTGTTCAGTTCACTTTGAATTTGATGGTAATTGTTCCAGTGTATCTATGAGAGGAATTGGACCCGTGAGATTAAAAAGAGGTGCATTGTGCATCAGTAATCCACAAAGACGTCAAGAGGATTGTATAAAAATGTAAGAAATTTCTTAAACTTCTGAAATGTTTTTTCTTTAATATTGGTGGAGATCAGCCTTAGCTTCGAGGTATAACCCACACATTAAGCCCTTTCTCCTTCAGCATTCATTCTTTTATATTCTTCCTTTATAACCATACAATGCAAAGATTTTAATATCAGTCACATCAGTTCCTTGTAGCTGTCTTTGCTCCTGTGTTGTATTTTACAATTCAGCATGCTGTGATATAAATTAGTAGCACAATTCACTGGAGAAAAATATTTTAAATGTGTTTTTAACATCATTTACAACTAGGCAACTTGCCAGGCAACATATCTTCTTCTACCAAAAAAGTATGTCAAATTAATTGAGCACATTTCATAAACTGTGTCCCTAGACCATCAAGAATATAAGGAGCTAGGTACATAAACTTTAGGAACAACTTGGAAGAACCTATTCACCTAATGCTGCTACTTCATGACATTTAGCTCTTGCTATATTCAAGACAGTGGCATGTCATGTGCATATTTTCACTTATTTAAGAACAAACATAGTGAATATGGATAAAAAGAATCAGTGGCCCATGTTGCTCTCACACAAGTAATCTACCTTCAGCAGGTATTCATAGATATGCTATGAGTTCCCAGAGACTTATATGCTCCAGCCTTAATTTTTTGCTATTTGTAGCTTCAATTGCAGACCTTCCCATGACAGTATTTTCTATTGCCTAATAACCCTTTAAGTGAAAAGAATCTTCAGATCTATTAATGTTTCTTAGTTTTAATTTATTCAGATTGTATGACAATGTTTCCATGTTTTGAATTAAAAATGCTGCAAAACAAATGTGAAAAACGAGACAATTCTGGAAATGCTTTGCACTAATTCCATGTATGTCTACTGAGTTTTAATTGCAGCAGATTGGATTACGATTAAAAATAAATATATAAACAGCAACTCTGATTTTCAAATATTTTGGCATGTAAAAGTGCTGCAATTCATGAAGTGCCACTTTTCATTGTTTGAGAATTTTCAGGCATCTAGTAGGTAGTTCAGATGTTTGTGAATACTGAAAGTCTCTTAATTTTTAGTACCAAAAATTATTTGTCCAGATATTCATACGTAGAAGAGTAGCATGTGGTGGTCTCCTATTTAAAATGTTTGTCACCAGTAAAGGAATGGAAGCAGTAACATAGGTGACCATCCACTCAAACAGCGAAGTATCAAAGTGGACTATTCATCAACAACCTATAATCTAATATGCATCCCAATGTATTCAATGTATACTTATGACTAATAAGACGAAGAAAACTAGGCTAGGTTTCCAGTTAACCAGAAAGAGGGAGCTAAATTGTACTAATATGAATGAAGACTAGCTCAACCAGCTTTACTTCTTCCTGCTTTTAGACTTCTTCTAAATGTACGTTATGGGAAGGTTAGTTACTATTGGGTAATTGCTTGTTCTATATAGAATTTTATTAATTCCTTTGAATTCTCTCAAATATTTCCTCACTGATATGTAAAATGACAGCTAGTCTTATTGCCAGCCCTGGCACTCATCCTATGGAATAAAAACAGAGTTGATAACTTTCATGACTTTATTGTGAGTTTTGAGATACGTGGTATATCTGAAAGCCTCACTCAGGGTGGCAACTAATTATGTGAGAATCTTGGTTACTTTTTTTTAAAATGAAAAGTTTCTAGTCCTCTTGGTTGCAGAGAAAAGCCTGAAAAACTGACCTGAATGTATTCAAAAATCAGAAACCAGAAGGCATATTTTTGGGCCTGATGCATGATTTTTGAGTGCATGGGGTTGGCAATATGGTAAAAGTCAAATTGTGTTATTTTTAGATTATTTATCTTCAACAGTAGTAAATTTTCTATTGGTCTTATTCAGCCCTCATTTAGTATGTACGTTTACTCTTATCCTACTGGGGTTGCATGGGTGTAAGAGCAGAATTTGAAGACGCTGTTTGAACAGGTCTAAATGAGGGCAGAATTGGTCCTCTAAGTCTTTCTTAATAATTATGTTAATAATGTGAGCCATAATACAATTGTATTCATACTGTTGGAAATCTGGGTAATTAATTACTCCCTGGTGGTGAGGGGCAGAGCTCAGCTGAACTAAGCAAGAAGATTTTGTATAAAAAGTCACTTGTTAGGCAAACTCAAGAATTGCAGAGGCAGCTAACAGAGTTTTGCGGGGAGTTGAGGGAGGGAGTGTGAAAGGTTTTACTTCCAGGTTCTGATCTATGTGCAATTTCAAGTTGGCTGGAAGTGGAACAATGGTGGTAACCTGTGATAGATGTACATGTTTTTTTTTCTACCTGAAGCCGGAAGGCATTTGCTGTGAATGAAGCGCAAGTTGGTGCCAGCTGGAGGAGAAGATTCTTTGATCGGATGAGCATGTAGAGACACTACTAAGAATTGGAGTAGTAGAGGAGTTCTTAGACAGCCAGGTTCAGGAAATGTCAGTACTTTAGGTTCAAGGAAAAAGGAGCTGTCCACCAAGAAGTTGGGAGAGAGGAAGTCAGGCAGGAGGCCTGACAGTTCATAACCACCAGAGGCAAGAGGTCACAGTTCCATTCTACATAGCTGGAGATAGATGAGGATGGGCAGGCTGTGGCCACTAGAGAGAAGAGGACTGGGAGGAATTCCATACAGATAGAAGTTTCCAATCAATACCAGATCCTAAACATTGAAACTGTGGAAGATACCTTTGCAAGTCCAGCTGGTCCAAGGGAATGGAGAGAGATATGGGAGGTACTGTTGGATAGTATCTTGGCCAAGCCTGTAATTCCTTTGTAATTCTGCAAAGAATTCTCCAACTATCTGAGGAAGACAGATGATCCTGGCTGGGGATTTAATACTCAGAAGAATTGAAAGAACATTCTGCAAGGAACATGCAGACAACAGGATGATGTGCTGCCTTCCTAGAGCAAACACATGAGATGTCACTCCAAGATTGGATACGTTTTTGAAGTCAATGAGAAAGGGTACATTGGTGATGGTTCATATTGGCACTAATGACTGTGCATCACAGGATATATTGCAGCTAGATTACTTCAGGGAACTCAGAAGTGTACTGAAGAAGATCATCATCCAAATGATCTCTGAGATCCTTCCTATCCCATGAGCAGAGAAAGATGGAAGATTCTGGAAGTGACCTACTGGCTAGGTAAGTGGTGTAGGATGAAGGGTTTTATTTTGTTGAACATTGGTCCTCCTTCTATGTGGAGAGGGGGTTGCATAGTTTGGATGGCCTGATCTTAGTAGAAGGAGGACCAATCTTCTCAGGGACAGGCTGGCTAAATTAGTCAGGAGGGCATTAAGCTAGTTACAAAAGGGGAGGGCAAAAAGAGTGATGATATGAATGCTCCTTTAGCACAAAATTGAGATGTTAAGAAAACAAATAACCTAGAACCAAAGGACATGAAGAGAAGAAACTCTTAAATTATCTACACATCAATGTATGTGTGTGTGTATATATGTGTGTATATATACACATATATACACACACACACAAACACGCATCCATTAGTGGGTAGGCAATTCAAGAATTTCTTCTCTTCATATAGATATTTATACACACACACATTTTGTGCATTAAAAGGGCCAATTTCACAAAGCTGACAACAATTTTGAGCCATATGTGCTGGGAGGAAGAATTTAATCAAGAAAATGTGAACAATAATTGGGAACTCTTTATTAAATGCCCCAAAAGCTATAATCAAGGAAGAAGGCTGTTTTAGTTAAAAAGAACCTGATTTAGAGGGAAATGTGGACTATTGATAAGGCAAACAAAGGGACTAAAGCAGAAATCTATGGCCATCTGAATTAAGAACAAGAAGAAGTTTATATTGGGAACAAAAAGAATACTAACAATGGCACCGGTCCATTACTACATTTAAATTGGAGGATTTTCAATAATAATGCACAAAATAATTCAAAAATTATTCAATAATAGTTCAATATTTTTTTCTGTTCTGTATTTGGGGAAAAACAGATGGATGTAGTCATAACAAATGATACATTCTTTCCATATCATTAGTATTTCTGGAGGATGTTAAACACAAGGTACTCAAGTTAAACATTTTTTAAAAATCAACAGGTCCAGATAACTTGCTTCCAAAAGTTTTAAAAGCAGTTGCTGCGGAACTTAATGGATTGTTAATTTTGATTTTCATTAAGTCTTGGAGCACTGGGGAAGTTCCAGAAGATTGGAAGAAAACTAATGTTTCGCCAATTTTTTTAAGCAGTGAGCAGGATAACCTGGGTAACTATAGGCCTGTGCTCATGCAAGATAACGAATTGGCTGAGACAAGACGTGATTAATAAAGAATTAAAGGAGGGTAATATAATTAATACTGATAAACATGGGTTTACCTAAAATAGATATTGTCAACTATCTTTTTCTGAGGATGACTACATCTTTTTCTGAGGATGATTACATCATCTGTTATCCTCCCCAAACATAAATCTGGCCAAGAGGATAAGGCTGATATAAAGACAAACAGCCAAATGATCATAAAAAATCATTAATGCAACACTGAATCTCGGATGATCATTTTATGCACTTGTAAATTAGTCATTTTCAGTAGTAATATGACTCATCTGTTAAAGCTTTCTATTGAAGATTTTCTAGCTCCCCTTAATATCATGAGGAAATGGGAATTTTTAAAAGTGAAACAAGCAAAGAATATTCCTACTTGCTCTGTTTGTGGTGTTTTGTTCCAAGTTGAATTATTTCCCTTAGGCCCTGACAAGATCTGAAAGTTTGTCCCTAAGTACTTCATTAGACTAGTTACATTGTGTGTATCATAGTGGAAGATTTGTTTAATTAAATCCTATTCTTCTGACAACAGCTTAAGCTTATTGTGTAAAAGAGTAAATGTAGTGCAAGCATGAAAAGCATGCTCCTTCCCTAAGTACTACTGAGTCAGTGCTCTACTGTACATATCCAGAAGCATTTTCTCCCCCTTAAGCAACTTCAATAGAAAGAGGAGGGAGGAGAAGAAAACATGAACATTTACAATATAACACATGAAAAAAGTATTAGAAAAAGTAGCTCTGGTTATATAATAAAATGGAATTTCTGTATTGAGGGAGAAAAATAATTACTAAACTCCTCTAGAGGTTTATACCTGGAAGTCAATGTGGCAATACCACTAGGCATAGTCTCCTTTGACTGTGATTGGCTGAGATTGTCTGTGTGAACAGGCACATCAGCCTAGCTCAGCAAAAACATTTTTACCTGGTTTCTGCAGGAGAGAAATTGTATTTTAAATGAGATCTTTATTCCAACTAGAAAATTATGGTGGGAAAAACATTTTGTCCTACTCCAAACTCCCTTGTCTGTCTAGTTCTGACATATTACGTTATTATGAAGCATGCTACGACAGTAGTGCCTACCAAAAATGTGGCCCCATTGTTCTGGGCACTGTAGAAAAGAAGATTTGAAAACACAAACAATGTTCAAGCAAAGTGCTACTGGTTTGCAGACAGGTATAAACCATTTTTGTCCCACTCTCGTGCACCTCTCTGATTGATTAAACCTGCAGTTCAACTTCTGTGGGACTTGATACCTGGGTAGTTGCTCCCTATTTCCCAACTGTGTTAATACAACAGACCAAACTGGGTTTGCCAGTTTCTGGGAGATTGTGACAATGACTAATTAAAGTGACTTAAAAACAGCTTATTTAAAATAAAACAATTTATCTCTTCTTCTGAGAGTACACCCAGAGAAAAGGTGTAAAGGCCTTTATGTTTGGAATTGATCTATACTCTAATCATTCCTTACCAGTTTTTGTAATCTCCCTTCAGTCCAGTTTATTCCCATCTCTGGCTGAGAGAAATAGACTGTCTTCTACAGCATGTTTTCTGACTCTGTCCCAGTATGTGTGCTGACAACCCACTCAACTCCCCTTCCTTTCTGGAGGCTGAATCCTTTAACTAGCTGGTGTCCTTTGATCTCTCTCTTCTCAGCCTTGGCAAAACTACTGTGTAACTTTGCTGGCACTAGGAAGGTAGCTTCTTTACAGCTAATAATCCTTAAGGGGGCCATTTAGGGATCTGGGGCAAAAATCTGTCTGGGGATTAATCCTGCTTTGAGCAGGGGGTTGGACTAGATGATCTCCTGAGGTCCCTTCCAAACCCTGACGTTCTATGATTCTATTATTCTGAATAACTAAATTACAATAATTTAAAAATAAATCAGGCAAATCAGAATAATTTATTGCACAGAGAAATTTGTGGAATATGTTAGTAGGGAAAATACAGATTACAAAACCCGACAAAATGATACAGGGTGAAAAGTTGATTTTTCATTTTAGATTGCAAAGTACCATTTTATATTTAAGGTAAATACAAACTGATGTCTTGAAAATAAATATCCACTCCCCCACTGAGTGAAGATAACGTTTATTTATTATTTGATGATAAAATTCAATATTTTACGTGGGTCTGCAAATGCTGCCTCCTAGTAGCACCAGAGATTTGCAAATTACACCTAGAAGGCAACTCTCCTAAAGTTCTTTAATTTGTAGTTGGTGTTTAATGTCTGTAAATACCTGTTTTAACATTATTGATGGCAAATATGTGTACTTTCAGTAAATAAGAGTGATGCAAATAGTGAATATCAAAGGTGGAATATTCAACGAAGATGTTTTTTGAATAAAATTGTACTGTATATTTCCAGAGTACAGCATCTACCGAAACAATAATTTGAAGTTGATTAGTGAGGGAGAACAGCAATAGGAAGGATTTGATCAAATTAATCTCCAGATAAAACATTGAATGTAAGGGTTCTATTCTCCTGCAGATGCACAAAGAATTTAGGTAGAGAAGTTAAATTAACATTAATGGTTATTAAGAGTATAAACATTCCATGTACTGATGAGAAAATAAGACAAATTATCTTATTTACAACCCCCCCCCCCCAAAAAAAAAACCAAAATATATAACAAGGTAGGCCTAAAAACACATCTATTTGTGCCTAAGTACTATGGACTCAATGCTATAAGGTGGTGAGCACTCTCTGTGTGGTTTAAGTAACCATACCTCTCAGTGGGTACTTAAAGTGTTCAGCATGTCTGTGGAAGAGTTTGGTGCCTTGTAGGCCAGATTGCTAGAACATGTTTTGTAGATTACTGTAGAATACTCTGAGGCACATTTTCGAAACCCAAGCCCTGTGCACCTAAAATTATTTGGTGAATGTTTCATGCCAACAAATTTATTGTTTGTGTATTTACAGTGGTACTAGAACTAGGAGTGCTGCTGCACCCCCTAGATTTAAGAATAATAACAAACACCAAATACATGGTTTTCATCAGCAGCACCTGTGTCAAGGCTGCTTCCCCGCTTTGAACTTTAGGGTATAAATGTGGGGGCCTGCATGAAACTTCTAAGCTTAACTACCAGCTTAGATCTGATCTGCTGCCACCACTCTCAATGCTAATTCCCTTCCCTGGGTAGCCTTGAGAGACTCTTCACCAATTCCCTGGTGAATACAGATCCAAACCCCTTGGCTCTTAAAACAAGGAGAAATTAACCATTCCCCCTCCTCCCTTCCACCAACTCCTGGTGGATCAAGATCCAACCCCCTTGGATCTAAAAACAAGGAAAATCAATCAGATTCTTAAAAAGAAGGCTTTTAATTAAAGAAAAGGTAAAAATCATCTCTGTAAAATCAGGATGGAAAATAACTTTACAGGGTAATCAAACTTAAAGAGCCCAGAGGACTCACCTCTAGCCTTAGGTTCAAAGTTACAGCAAACAGAGGTAAACACCCTAGTAAAAGGTACGTTTACAAGTTGAGAAAACAAAGATAAACTAACACGCCTTGCCTGGCTGTTTACTTACAAGTTTGTAATATGAGAGACTTGTTCAGAAAGATTTGGAGAACCTGGATTGATGTCTGGTCCCTCTTAGTCCCAAGAGCGAACAACTTCCCAAAACAAAGAGCACAAACAAAAGCCTCCCCCTCCCCAAGATTTGAAAGTATCTTGTCCCCTTATTGGTCCTTTGGGTCAGGTGTCAGCCAGGTTACCTGAGCTTCTTAAACCTTTACAGGGAAAAGGATTTTGGAGTCTCTGGCCAGGAGGGATTTTATAGTACTGTACACAGGAGAGCTGTTACCCTTCCCTTTATAGTTATGACAACCTGCACTATAAGGAATGTTCCAGAACCCCTGTGTATTTACAGTTGTTTATGAACCATATTCACTGCTTGTATTCATCTGCCTTAAGTGCAAGGTGTATTATTTTGATCTTGCCTTCTCTAGCATAAATATGTAGCAACATGTACATTTAAAAACAAAGAATGCCCTACCAGACAAGACACTTCCACTGCACATGCTTCTCTCCCTGAGGAGAGGCTCAGAGAACAAACAGCATGTGACAGATGTGTAATCATGTTGCTTAATGTAGTATTGAAAACCGCTCAGCTACTGTGGTGATGATCATGGCATAAGAACATACATAGACTAGAATAGGACTTGTGTTTACTATTACAACTGTGTAATTGGTCAATTTACTCTCACATAATTGTCATTATTGGGTAATTGGTCAATTTGCCACAGCAGTGATCCTAAAATACCCTATATGAAATGTTCTCATCAAGTGATACTGAATGTAACAACTTAGCTAAGTAAAGCCTCTATTCAGGAAGGTACTTATGTACATGCCTAACTTTAAATGTGTGACTAGTACTTAGGTGCTTAAAGTTATGCATGTGACTGAAGTACCTTCCCGAATTTGGGCAAAAGGGCTTGATCCTCTCCCATCAAAGTCTGTGATTCATAGGTTATAAAGCTAGAAGGGACATAGTTTGACTTCCTGCACAACAAAGACAATAAGATGTCCCTGAATTAATTCCTGTTTGAACTACAGTATGTCTTATAGAAAAACATCCCATCTTGATTTACAAATTCTGGAATTTACAAACTCTTAGTAAATTGTTCCAATGGTTAATTGTCCTAACTGTTAAAAATGTATGCCTCATTTTGAGTTTGAATTTGCTCGCTTCATCTTCCAGCTTTTTTATACATTCTTCTAGTACGTGGAAGAGCCTTGCTCTATTATTAAATTTCTGTTCCCTATGAAGGTGTTAAAATTTACCTTCACTACAATGGTGCCTTGTCAAGCTTTTAACATTTAGTTACTGCAAAAGAGCCATTTTCTAACATTGTTCTTGTGTGAATCTCCCATTGTCATCAGTAGGCAATTCCTGTGGATTTAGGGTAGCATATGTTCTGACTTTGTAGCCCCCTGTAATCAGTTCACAATTGACCAGATTACGTTGTTTTCTTCACAGAATGAGTTGGACAGCTTTGCTCTGTTGTTTGTTTGTTTGTTTGTTTATTATTTTAACCCCAAACTACTCCAGTGAATCAATTTATGCTACCTCCATTTCTAAGAGAGTGAGAAGAACGAAGGAGTTTGTGATGAACAAAATGGTTTTGTCAAAATAACATTTACGTATGAATTTCAGTGTTTTTCCGCTGTAATATCAGTAACTAAGCCACCAGAAAAGTCCCATTTTTAAAGCTTATCTGTACCCAAGGTATATGCTCTAAAGTAAATTTTCTCTATACCTAGAGACATCTTAAATTGGTGAGTACAGTTGGCTTTGTTTGTGCGGTTTATGATCTCCTGAGCATTTTACTATGTTTAGATTGTTGAGAATGTATACTAGTAGATAATGTCAATTTCTAAGACTCCAATCTCAAGTTTTCACTTTGCCTTATTGGAAAAGTCTACATGTGTTTTGCAATTTGATTACATTTTTTTTTAGTATGGAAGGGTTACTGAAGACCACAGAATGTAGACAAATTTTAGTAACCACCATAAAAACCTAGCTTTCACCCACTTAAGATGCTTCAACATATTTCTCTGTACTTGGCCTATACTTTAGACTAGTATACTACAATTTACCCCTTTTTGTAACTTTCACATTAACATTATTCTAAATGTTAATTGTCAATTTACATTTTTTCTTTTTCTACTGTCGACAGATTGTTCTGAGTTCCATTGTAGACATTTGATTTTAATGACAGTTAATAATAGCTGATGGTAATTATGATTAAAGTTTCAGACTCTTGTAGCCTGAAGTCTGTAGCCAGTGCAACAATTACATTGTCAGTTTCCAATACAATTACTTAGAAACATTGCATTTACAAAGGCATCTGTCAAGATCTAATGGACAAAGATATGTTTTAACATTTTTAAACTTTAATTAATATAGTTAGAACTGCAGGCCTCAAATTTTTCAGCTTTGCATAGGAGGCTTTATCATTCTTAGTAATCACTTTTAAAAGGTATTGTCTCAGGTTCTCCTCTGCTTTGTAGCTCTCCTTGAAGTCCCTTTGGTTAATCAAAATAGGGCATTCCTTTCCAGTTTGGCAGTCCAACAGTTAGATTAGATCACCTTCATGTGAATGAAGAACCTTCCTTTCTAATGTAGGCCTGGAAAGTCTCGCAAGGTCATCAACATCAAAAGCATTCCATATTGCCAGTACTTGTTCTTCTCAGCATTTCCCCAAAAAAGTATGGCCAGAGAGTCACTCTGCAACTCCACAAATATTTTGAGACAGACAGCCTGGAGAAGATAAAATGGTTTTCTCTTGATCATAAGATCCATAGTGTTGCAAAAAGCTAATTTTAACTATGAAAGAATATCTGAAAAATTAGTTCAGTTCCAATTTTTGTTAGTTTATTATTATTATATTTGATTTTTTTAATTAACCAACTGATCCTTTATTCTACAGGCAGAAGTTGCTCCCTTATATTTTGATGGTGTTAGCACTTTAACTTTTAAGGGGATTTTAAAGTAATGTGGATAGAAGATTTTATTTTGATCATTAAAATCTAAATCCTTCTGTGACAGATATGATGGTTTCCTGCAATATCCTTGAAAAATCTTATTGTATTAAGTTTATGTATTATTGTGGGTTAGGACTGTGGGTAATCTGTCTAGCGGGAAGATGTGATGTGAGTCCTGGGAGTTCAAAGGACTATATTGAAAATGTGCAAGACAAGAATGGACTTTTAAGATAATAAGTGTGAAGTAGATTTCCTGGATGATACCTTGGGAGAGTTTAATACAGATTTCCTACCTTGGTTCCAGTTATGCAAACCCAGCTTTTTGAAGTTACGCTCGGAGGAGCATGTAATTGTCTGCTGGAGACTGGAAATCAAAGGCCCTAGCTGTATGAAGAAATGGCCGAATTGCTAAACTGGGGTTCTGGTCTGGAATCTGAATCTGAGATAGATATGAATTTGTAACCATGGGGAAAACCCAGTAGTGGATTATGAAGGACTGACACCTATCAGAGTCTGAGGTTGGGGTTGGGGGCGACATCTGGTAAGTTTTTTAACACAATTATAGACTCTTTTATTGTTTTAATATATTTTTGCTTTCACTTTAACAATAAATATGCTTGCATAGAAAGAGCTGTGTGGTAACTTATAACTGCCAGCAATTCACTGGGCAGAAGCTCTGGGGAGAAAGCAAAGCACAGACACTAGCCTTTTAGGCAGTCTAGCTTGCTGGTGATATCACGCTATAGGCAAGGAAACTGTGCAGCCTTAAAGAATTCCCAGTCAGGAGGGAGTGAGATGTGAGTCTCTGTCTAAAAGAGGTGACAGTTAGGAGCCAGAAAACTTTAAGTGGGTGTCCTTGCGGGAGAGGGGGAATAAAGGTGCAATTATCCTGAAACCACGACAGCTTCTGCTCTTAAGAAAGTACAGTTTTAGGTTTAATTTTGAGACGGAGTCTATCTTTTTCACCTACCTGTGCCCACAGTCCCTACAAGTTAGCATTTTTACATGAAAGGAAATTTCACACACAATTGCTTATTTGTATGAACAATTACCCAATTGTGTGCAAAAACAGATTATTCCATCACTTTTGCAAGGGAGCCCAATGAGTAGGTCTGGAGAAACTTGACCTACATTTCTCCTGCTTACCTGAGTTTTTATTCTTTGTGTTTTTATAAACAGTACATTGCGTCTCTTGTTTTTTTTTTAGTCCAGTAATATATGCTGTGATTTAAAAAAAAATGTCTCACCTGTATGCCTGAAGTCTTTTGACAAAAAAAGCTTCTTAAGTACTAGTATTTTCTGTCTCTCTCACTAAGCTGTGATGCTGTGGCATCTAAATGTCTGAATAACTTTATCACATTTTTAATCCGAAAGAGCTTGCTTCTGTGTGACAGCTCTTTTCTTCTCTATGTGAATTAGGGATACTCCTCAAAAGGTTTTTCCTCTGACACCTGACCTTTTTGATATGTCGGTCTCTAATGTACTTGGCTGTTTCCACAGCTTAACTATTTCAGAATTCTTACATGAAATGTGCAACTTTGTTATTCCCTTAAAAGGACAGGATTTTTGTGCTCTTCCCCCCCACCCCCTTGTCATTTGTCATAGGGTGGATAGCCCCTCTGATTGAGAATAGGTTCAGCTCCCCTGTGCCAGAGCAGGCACTCTCGGTTGAACCAGGTGAGTGGGTGGGGCTGCCCCTGGGCTATAAAGGTTCAGAGGGAGTTCGGTGAGGGCCAAGCTAGAAGGTCTCATGCAGCTTGAGGGAGAGAAGGTCTCAAGGAAGGGTCCTGGGGTAGAGGAAGAAGTTGCAGCTGAGACAGTTCCTCGGGGAGAAGGGGCTGTGCCAGCTTAAGGTTGGGTGGAAGGTTTGTTTTGTGTTTGGTTAGGAACTTGGTAAATAAAGAAACCAGACCCAAAGGAGGGTTGTAGTTGAATGAGAGAGGCTGGGTAAGGTTTGTTTAAGAAGCACGGAAGAAGGGGAAAACAGATGGACACTGGAGAGGCACCGCTGGCCACAAGGAAGTGCTCAGGTGCCAGCTACTGAATTAGCTCTTTTTACATTTGTAAGTGACAGCCTAGCAATGCACACCTTGTCGATAAGTATTTTAATATCTTATAGTGGTTTCATAACATATGGGATGCTTCTCACTGAACATAGGCATTTCACAAGCCACCTTCTTACTTGAGCTATATACTTCATTGAAAAAAATTAAACTGTGACATGCCTTTCATTTCAAGGAGAGGCATGTCATATGTCATAAAATCCTACAGTATTTCACATTTTTGAAATTTATTTCTTTTCTCTGTTGTCATCTCATATATGGTGTTTTGAAAGAGTTAGAAGTAAGACTATATCTAGTTATGCTAATATAACTCCCTCTGAATTATGTTTGGTTATTAATTATTATTAATTGGTATTGCATCAGTCAGATTTTTAAAAAAATTACCTCAATGTGGAAGGGTGTGATCCATTCATTCGTTGTTTAATAGACACATACTCATCTGTAAAGTGTCACAGAACCATATAATCTTTCTGCATGATAGAGTTTACATTTAGATCTCAGAGTTCATGGAAAGATATGGAAAATCACAAATATGCAGCTCCCTGTTGACTTCATGTCTGAGGAGGCTCCACTGTGTTTTTTTTTCCAGCAAATAATAAAACATGCTGCACTCATGAAATGTGACAGCTCCAGTTGTTTTTGATGGGAGTATGTGAGTACCTGAAATGTAGGAGTTAAACCTCCACATTTCTGGGATTCTATACAGTCTTGGAAACACTGTGCTTATTTAATGTGTCTTTTTGAGCACAACTGGGTCCTGGCAAAGTTCCTTTTCAAATGGAGACAACATGTAGTCCCTCATTTGTATTGGTTCCACTTTTTGAGCAACGTACTTGCCTCTGTCAGTTCGGAATCAAACTTGTGCTGCAGTCTTGCCCTACAGCATTATAGGGAACTCTGCACAAAGCAATTCAAATTACTTCAATACAGTTGCAATTCTCCCAGCTAATATCAAAGGCAGTATCTGATTTTTCCAGTATTTATAAAAGTGGAACATACAGAATTCCTTATGGTAAAACTTATGGGAAAGAATCCAGGCTTTACATTTAGTTTTCAGTGCAAATTATTTTGGAAGAACACTAACTGTGATCTTGATTATTTGAGGATAACAATGGACTTGTCATCTTAAGTTGAAAGACTTATTAATGTTAATAGATGGGGATACCTATCACCTTTCTGAAATAGTCAAACTGTGTTAAATAAAATCTAGTAATAAGGAGATCATTTACCATTTGTAAATTATTGTAGACCTGCAGATCATTTAAGATAATTCTTGTATAGTAAATGCATTAAAGAAAAGCCAGGGAGTAAAAAAATGTCCATTTCTTTAGTGGCTAAAGTTAGTTACAAATAGTTTTGATGTATAAGAATCACATGTTTTATTTTAAGAACTGAATATTGAGAAATTGGTCATGGTAAAAAGAAATATAGATTGTCATGCTTTCGCTAAAAGTAGTAAAAAGTGCCAAAGTTAATAGTTGCTCAGCTGTTAAAATTGTGTTGTTATAGATGGATAGTAATAATACAAACTTTTTATTCTCTTGGTAACTGGCATTTGTTAATGTCGGTAGGACTCGTATTTATGCTATCGATTTACCTAGTGCTTGAATTGGGAACCACTTTTATCCCCTCTAGGCAACTGTTACAATTCTAGATATAAATAAGTTAGTTTTGTAGATATTATTTTATGTTTCTTCTTGAAGGTTTAGGCAGAAATCTCCAGAGCTGTTGATATTTGATACAAGTGCAAGTTAGCTGTTACTTCTGTTTACAAAACTTTGACATTCAGAACTCTTTGTACTAGAAAATGCATGATAGTTATGCCTATGGTACCTCTTGGTGAGTGAGTAACCCTCTTTTTTATTCCATGGTCCAATTATGCATGAATCGTAAACCTTAGTTGAACCTCAGGGATGCCCTGAGTTCTCATTGAGGGGACTTACAGAATATGACAGGCTTTAAGTGAGATGGCATAGTGTGGGCTGCTTTTTTATATTCTTTCTTTTGAAGGCAGAGAAAATGCATGAATTTGTTCCTGCCTTGAATGCAGGAGTTTCATTTTCCCTTGATCCTCCTGTATCTTCACCCCATTACTCTTCAAATCTCACCTTAAAACCTTCCTTTTCTGTTTAGCTTATGATTGACTCCCTTGGCACAGAATCTTGTGATGTTCAATATGGAGAAAGTTCTGTGTAAGAATGCATTCTGTAGCTTTGTATTTTGTACCCTACCCTAATGGAATTTTTCAGATGCTGTGTTTGCTTCAGGACTTAAAATATTCCTAAATACAAAATCCCTGAAAATGGGTCCTTTTGTTTTTTGGTCATTTCCATTGTCTGATTAAAATATGAAAACTAACCAAACAATATAAAGCATTATAAAGAATCATCATTGCAAATCCTTCATTTTTAATGAGCTCTCAGTGAAATGTATAAAACATTTGTAACTGCTGTAGGGAGGCGGTGTGGTTCCCCGGTGCCCCGGAGAGGGACGAGCTCCGCGGACACCAGAGTGGGCAGAGCCAGAGCACTCCAAGCCTGCCCCCCAGAAGGTCAGAGGCTGGACAGAAAGTATAAGAGCTCAACCTCACTCAGGAGGCAGCCGCAAGAGGCCAGACGCCTCTGGCCCAGCTCCCGCCGGAAAGACTCCAGCAACCAATGGTGGACCTGGAGACTGGCCGACACTCGATGTGGACTAGCGTGTGGGAGAGTCGCTGAGCCTACCCCTCGCTATCTACCCCAAAGAGTCGCTGAGCCTACCCCTCGCCAGCCACCCCAAAGAGTCGCTGAGCCTACCCCTCACCAGCTATCCCAAGGATCCAATGGTGATCAACCCCCCCTGAGGATACCACCTGATCTAGGTACCTCCAGAAGGGTTCTGGCTGCAACACAGCCGAAACCCACATCAGTGTGTTGCGGCCAGGATCCCCACTGACAGCCTTCGGCCGCTGTCAGGGCCCCGGGCTGGACGCAGTGGAGTGGGAGTGCCTGCGTCCCCCCCCCGCCACCCACACACTGGCTGGCAGTCTCCCCCTCTTCCAGGCCACTTGGAGCCTGAAGCCTGGGTGTGCTATTTACCTGTGTTTGCTCAGCCCCTGCCTGAGGGCCTGAGCCTTGGACTCTTTACTGCCCCGCCCTGACCCAGGGCCTGAGCTAGTTATCTGTTAATTGTTACCTGTGTGTGCTCAGCCCCCTGCTGGACGGCTTGAGCCAGGACTCTTGCAGCCCGACTGATTCCCCAAGAGGCCGTGCAAGGACTAAGGGAGGCGGTGTGGTTTCCCGCTGCCCCAGTAAGGGACGAGCCCTGGCTAACCTCTCTACACTGCTTTTAATGGTCATTAGCACTGTCAGTGCCAAACACATGCTGAGTAGCCTGAACATGGACAGCACCAGCAAAGATTCATCAAGGCAGCATGGGTTTCTGATAGTGTGACACCTCATTAAAATATTGCATATGTCGGAGCAATTTTGACCACAGAGTTTGTGTCATATTTTGAGCCAGTTACAGGGGGAAGTTGCAGAGAGGGTCGGCTCACCACCTCTGAATCCAGATTGTGTGAAGACAAGCAATCCTAAGGGTTTTAAAAAGAAGACGAACAGCCAATCCCAGAGAGTGTCACCTGGGTGGGGTCCTACTTGCAATTGTTTCATCTGCTGGTACTCCCTCTGGAGTAAAAACTGCTTTCCCTGGACATGATTGTTGCTGTTGTGTTGAAGCATAGAGAGAGAGATGAGACAATGCACCGTTTATTCCTTCCTCCACACATGATCTTCTTTCTCATCAAACACTTCTTGAAAGTAAAGTTCTCTAAATTCCCCCAATATCATGTTCAGTGTTCAAGCATAAAAAGAGAGAGAGCCATGACAGTGCAGGCTTTATTCCCTAATACTGTAGGTAACACTCTTCCTTTCTCATCAAGCACTTCCTCAAAGTAGAGTCCTCTAAGTTCCTATACATAATCATACTAGAGTGCCCCCTATTGAGAAGCTATTAATCATGACAGTAGCCCATAGGAAGGTGGTCACAAACAATGAACAGGAATTTCTTCTGGTCCTATGTTCCTTTCTCTTCCCTCAGCCTGTTGCTTTAGCTGTATATGAAATGGGACATAGTGGTTAAGAACAAGACATCCCTTTGAACACTATCTTCTGAAAAACCCAAGCCATATCAATGAGATTGTGATGGTTCAACTTGTTACTTCCCGCCCCCGCCCTCCCCCCCACCCGCTTCTAGTGAGAGGGAGACGTGCTTGTGCTTCACTGGGTCAGCTCTCTGACTCCACCAGTCTGTTGGTCACCCAAACAATCTCCTCTGGGCTATGCCAGCCCTTACTTTGCCTTGCAATAGGTGCACCCCAGTTCCCAAGCCCCTTTGAAGGATGCCCCTGTAGTGCTCAGCCCCTTATCCATTGAACACTCACAGTAATACCAGGTCTGCTGTCCCCAAGGAGATACTTGAAACCTCTATGCACCCCCTCTGTGCCCCTTTCCCAGCTGGCATTAAGAGGTTCTTGGATGACAGAGATGAGACAAACTGGAATATACATGACTACTTCTATTGCAGCTAAGATTCTTGGCTAGAGCCCTGGCCCAAAAAGAGTTTCATATGACAGGAAAGATTGAGATATGAATTTTGCAGCTAGGACTATTTGCCACACTCAATGTGACCAGAGAAAAATAACTTTAAATGTGACTCTAGTTTATAACACATTAGTGTATTGTTGTTTTTTTGGCAGTGATGTTTCTAACAGGCCTGCCTCAAGTGGCCAAAATGGAAAATTTTAAAATTCCTTAGTTAATTTCCCTGGTTTTCTTAACTCCTTGTACTGCTCCTACCCTCTGTCTGGTAGAATCAAAGGCTTTTACCTCCTTATTTCATTTACACTCATTCAGCCTGGAAACAGAAATGATAATATGTAACCTAAGTGACCAAGCACACAGATTTAACAAAGAATAGCAAATACAACTCCTGAATTATCCACAGACAGAAATTCGTTTATTGAACAAGTTCAAGTAATGTAGGTCTGGATCTTGTATCCTTATTCATGTTGAGTAGCATTTTACATCACAAATAGTTTCATTATGGGAGTCAGAATCTCACTCTCACAAAGTCAAAAGTGTTTTCAAATAGTTTGTGAAATCTAGAAAATAAATTCTACAAATAGTTCATACAGCTCTAGTTTCCATGCCACCATTAGTATTTTCACTCACTTTAGGGCAAGCCCCTCTGTTCAGCCTTCTGGTTGCTATGAGAGAGATGAAGAACCAGAAATAAAGATAAACTAGGAAGTGGGGAAAAGGAATTATAGACAAAACAAACATACTGCTGATGGTACACCTCTGAAATTTTGGTTCTCAGAGGCATTACCCAAAAGTCTGTCTGCTAATCCAAGCTATCTATAAATGAAGTCAAGCCCATAATTGGGTTAGTCATATCTAAAGTACTAATTCTCATGTGATTTAAATGATTCCTGATTCCAGTCAGGATGGAAAAAAATACCACAAGAGTAAGTTTATGATACTTCCACTCCTGGTCCTGGATAGAACTAAGGCATAATTGAACTACAGAATGTCAAACAATTACTTGAAATTATTATTTTTTCAAATATCAAAACTTTTTCAAACCAGTAAAAATGGTTCTGTTTGAGACACTGTGCCTGAACTGACTTGTTAATCCCTTAAAAAAAAAAAGAAGAAATGGGCCAGATTCTCTGTCCCTATATTGACCGTTTGATAATACCTGAGCCAGGGCAGGAATTTGGCTATAGATGCCAAGTTGAGAATTCTTTTGATGTGGAGGATCACTAAGCTGACAGTCAGCTCCTACACTGACCTCTCCGCTCGCCCTGACTTAGAGGGCCTATTGGAAACAGGAAGAGGCTGTGCAGACCTACACTATGCAACACCAATTCATAGCTGTCATATGGTCCTTTATGGACCATAATTTCTATTCTAGCCAGGAGCTAGATAATTAGGGAGCTATACCCACTTCTGGACATTTTTTTTTCTAGCTTATCTTTTAAAATTTCTGCTTACAGAACTTTTATCACAAAACGAGTGTTGTCAAGTTCTCGTAATAAGTCAATAGTTTATAAAACTAAGCAAATTAATTCATGAAATCACATGCTTAAATGTGCATAAAACATGTTCAATGGTCAATCCTTCACACTTCAGCCTGAAAAAGGGACGTGCTATGGACATAAAGGGTACACACACACAAAAATTCCAGGAAAAATCTAACTGAATTTAATAAACTGCTCCACAAGGAACAAATACGTCTTAACTGACAAAAACAGCCATTTTTGGAAGCTATTTAAAAATATCCTTTACTGCCTTTGGTCTGTCGCTCAAGTTTGCTATTGGAATGAAGAGTACTCTATGGGTAGTAACTGCATTCATCTCTTTTATGTGCCTTATGATATTGTTTAAGGAAGCAGTAGACTTCCACTTTTCTGTATCAGTAATGAGCTGCTAAAGGACAAGTATGGGCCACTTGTTCCTTGAAGGATCATGTAATTGCAATTTTTATTGAAGTAGACTCTATAGTTGGTGTCACTTCTGCAAAGTGTTTGTAAATTACATTGTATAATCCATAACTTTCATACCCATGTATGTTATATGCAAATCACTCGAGCTACTGCAGGCATCTGTGCTACTCTAGATTTGTCTGTTGTAGAGACTTTTGATCTCATTTATTGCCTGTTGTAAATAGTAAATGTACTGATGCATAAGATATAAATAATTACACATTAATATGTATTATAGGTAGGAATGTTTTGTGGTTGAGCAAAATGCTTTAGATAATAAAATTGTACATTACAGTTTAGTTGAATTATTACATGGCAAACACAGGAACAAATTCAATTATAATTATTTGAGGACAAATTTACATTCATGTGCTTCCTTAGAATCGGAGGGTCAGATTAAGTTCTTATTTATACAACTGTAAATCTGGAGTAGTTCAATGCAGGTCAATCTGCATTTACAGTGCTGTAACTGAGATGAGCATCTGGTCCATATTCTTTCCTTTGCATAACAATTTTTTGATGTCTATCCTTTTGCAAAATTAAAAAAAAGGCAATATGTTAATCTTGCAATGTTTCTTTAAAATAATCTTAATTAAAACTGAAATGGCTTGCTTCAATATCTTTCAGTTATGGGAAACATATAGCCATGAACAGAATTAATTCACATGTAATCTTTCCTCTTCCTCCTCCTTTTCCTCCCCCAAGAATACAAATGAATACATCTAAGAACACAGTTATTTCCCAACCTACTTTAATGGTAGCCAGTCTGTGTAAATAAAGAAACAATACAGTGTGATTATAAATGTCAGGGATCTGTCATGTGGCACTTTGTAATTTGTCAGGTTTTAAATTAATCTGAAAAAAATCAATGAGGCAGAAAACAGAATGACCCCTTTTAGTCCCTGGTATAATACCTTCAGTTTAACTCTGATTTTCAGTTGTCTCCTCTTCAATACAGAATTACAGTGCATATTAAATTGCTAATTAATACAATGGTAGTACAGCCTAATTTGTACTAGAGTTAGCTCTGACCTTCCTATGAACTTTTCAGTTAGTATCCCTAAAGACACGGTAGAGCTTTGTACTATTCTCTATTGTTCTGTTTAGATTCCTGTATTGTGCCCTGCATCATGGCATGTAGGTCTCATTCATTTAATAAATTCATCATTTTACAATGAAAAGAAATGGAAGCTAATTAATAAAGGCATATAATGTTGACTGTTTAGTCACAGTGAAAAATGGCATGACAAATATGTTTTGTCACCTATAGATGAACACCTTCACATTTCTTCTTTAGTTCAGAAATCAAACTATTGAAGTCCTCAGTTTTAAACTATGCTTACGGGAGTTTGACTAAGTGACAAACAGATTAAGGACCTCAGAACCCAGCCAATAATAAATCTAGTTTCTACCTGCAAATAATGCCTATATAACTATGGGGCCAGCTTCTCTGCTGCTCCCAGCTTTGAGTAGAGAAGAGAGGCTTTCAGGAAGCCACTAGCAATTCCCTGGTTATCCACACCGCTATAGTGCAGAGGGGGTAGCCAGGGATCTGTACTAACTTGCACTATGTGGCTATAGTTCTAAAGGATCATAGGGCATCTGGGGATTGCCAGAGCACATAAGGCTCCAGTTACTCCTCCTCCTTGGCCCTGATGTGCTTGTCCTCAAATGTAGCATACATCCCCTGAACTAGAGAGAGAGTGGAGAAGTTGATTACACTGGCTTTAAACTTTCTGAGAACAGCTTGTGGTGCTGCAGAGGCTTTGTGGTACTTTCCACTCCCTTTGGCAGGTTTTTGAGTGGTGCAAAAGGAGCAGAGTGGGGCAGAGTATCTGACCAGTTCTGTTCAGAGGAATATCTAACTCATCTGGATAATCCTGCAGAATTTGTGAATTTATGACAGAGGAACTGCTAAAATCAATTTTCAGGTGCATGTAGACCAAGTCTAAGTTATTGATCTTAGTAGTATAGCAGAAGAGTTGTTAGGTAATGTCTATTAATTAACTTAGAACATTACCTAAAATAAAAGTCCGATTTTGTTAGGCAACATTTTCTCATGTTTCACTCTTTCAGAAAACCTACATTGGAGATTTGAGTCTCAGCTGAGGTCAGTGCATGCTACCTCATTTTTGTGAGCCTTTTATAAAGCAAAGCAAAGTCAATCCAGGCGAGTAGTAGGATGAAAAACCTCCAAGAAATAGCTGGATGCTGCAGTGGATGTGAGCATTTCTGTGCTCTTTCAGTCCCTGAGTTCCAGCATGACCATTTTCAACTCAGATGCAACTTACAGCAACCCTGAGGCTGCTCTAAATTGTGTTTGAAGCAGACTCTAGCTGACCTCAAGACTGGGAAGCCCGTTATCTCCACCTCCACCTCCACACTCAGATCCTGTGCAAAGCACAGCTCAGCTGAATCCAGCTGTCTTGGCTAGAATAAGCTATCACTAAGTGAAAGTTGTGCCACGTTTTATCAAAGATTTTAAATTGTATTTAATAGACTAACTTTTAATTATTTTAGTAGATCTCAAGCAGCACTAATTAATTAACTAATTATATTTTAATTAAACTTACATTAAAAGCAATTGGTTTCATAGTAGCTAATGCACTGCCTAGTAATCTGCCTGAATGAAAATAGAGATGTAATGATCTAGTACCATTGTCTTATTTTACAAATATTGATTTAATTTCATCTCCCTTCAGGTGTGTATTTGTGTAATGTGGATGCATAAATTAAAATAATTATCTTGAGATCTCATATCCTGGACCCATTTTGGGGAAAATAGTATATATTTTGGAATGGTGTGAATTTAGCCTGTGATATGAACGTGCGTTAAATTGAACTGGAAAACTACACTTCATATGGACAAATGCAAAAGAAATGTCTGAAGGTGCCATGTTACATTTGCAATGATTGCAGCATTCACAGTGTCTGTTGCTGTGTTTTGGTTAATTTTTTAAAATATATTTCAATCCAAATTATGCTTGAAAATGAGTAATCTCAATGTGGTTTCTTAGGTATGAAAAGAAAACTAATTTGCCATAAAAGAGTTCTAAGGGTTTGTCTAGACAGCACAATACTCCACACCAGAGGGGTGTAAATTCTAGTGCACACTAGTGTGTTCCACACTAACTGGCCCATGTGGACCCTGCTGGCATACCCTAAAAGTTTCCTTGTGTGCCTTAATGTAGTAATGTTAGAAATATGATAACATGAACACTCACTAGGGAACCAGCAGGGTCCACACAGGCCAGTTAGTGTGGAACACACTAGTGTGCATTAGAATTTGCACTCCTCTGGTGCAGACTAACACACCATGTAGACAGCTCAAAGTATCTATGTATGTGTTTGTTTATAGTAACAAAGGTAGATTGTAAGGGTTAAATTTTCCTTAGACTGCTGCAATGTGGAAATCCAGCTTAATTTTGGCTGATCCATGCCCACAATAAGGAACTTCATAAATCTGTAATAGACTAATGCCATGTATGTGTGTTTGTATTGCTTTTTGTAAATGATGTGAAGGTTAAACTGAATTATGGATTAGACAGTTTAGGATGGGAAGAGGAGATTTTTTCAAGGGTCCCTGTGGGCATTAGACATACAACTCCCATTGACTTTCAATGAAAATTGGGTGCTTAAATGGTTTTTTGGCCTGATTTATTTTTTATTGAATCTTTGATCATGGAATAGGCTATCTATCTGATTTGTCTATAAAGTTCAGGGAGCAACCTGTGTAATCTTGACTGTCATATTCTCACTTTAGGAAAATACATTAAACACTGAATTAAAGAACAACTGTTAGTCATTTTCCCACTATACATAGAACCAGCCCTGTGGTGGTGGACAGAGGTTTATTTTTTCCTCTAATGGAAGAGAAGAAGTGGCAAGTTGCTCAATGCACAGGTCATAATTCACAAGATTTTCCCTATCACTTTGCTGTGAGTGCCATTGTATTCTGTCCCCCATGGACAATCAACAGGTTAAAAAAGTAAAATGAATTTATGTAAGACTTTTATATTTATGTTGGTTATTAGATCAGCTCCCCAGATTTTAATTACAACTGCATTTTAAAATGTTAAACAATTTTCTGTATTGATGTTTTAAACCAGTGATTAATCATTTGGTATAAACCCATTGGTTTATAATTGGTGGAAATACATCAATGCTGCATAGAATTACTAAAAAAATTTATCACTTTGAAAAGTTTTTTTTTAATTATTATTTTCATTATGTATGCAAAGACAGCTGTTTCTCCAGCCGTTCTGTGTGCGCACATTTGAAATTCACAAAATTGTATCTTTGTGTAAGCAGAGTCTGAATGAGCTCTCACCTGACATCTAGTGGTAAGCTGTGGAAAAGGACTTCAGGGGCTGATCTCATTTGCATGGACACACCGACCCTGCCTAGGTGCTCAGCGTGATGGGATTGTTTGCCCAAATGATCACTTGTGGTTGGTGTTGGATCCCCAGTCTCCTTATTATTGGGTTGTTATCCTTGTTGCGTGAACCAAGGGCAGCAGAATCATACTTGGCATACCCCGATGGAGGGACTCACCCTCAACTGAATGGCAATTGATGGGCAGGGGACATGGGTTCCAAAGCCCAATGAATTGAGAGAGGGTGGCAATAGGTACTTGTACCTGGTGGTGTGGGTCCTGTTTAAGGGCCCCTGGACACCATTTGACCCTGTCTCTCTCCACAGTATAATAAAAGAGCTAATTTAGACTCAATTGAGAGTCTTGTTACATACTGCTGAACTGAAATCTGATACCTGAGTCTAAATATTAGACCTACTTTGGGACAGTGTCTCTATTGCAAGAGATGCCCAATGTGCACCAGCAGTGAGGTTCCCCCACTAACAGCTGAAATCACTGAGAGCTGTGTTAAGTGGCGGGTCCTGATGACCTCTTGGCAAGTGACCAGCATGGTGGCTGGTGAAGAAGCATGGCCAGTAAGGCAGCTGGCGTAGAAAGCCAAAGCAGATCCCCTCAGAGAGGCGCAGCAATTGGCTGGCAGAGTGATGAGCGAGTGCCCAAGCAGCAGAGCGTGTAAGGTGCCCCCCTTCCACCTAGGTGAGAGGAGAACTCTGCAGATGAACATCTGAACTCTGGGGCTGCACTGGTCAAGGACAGCAACTGTGAGTGAGGTGCAGAGAAGGGACGGGCATGTTAAAGGGACTTTTCGCTTGCTGGACTTAAGAGCCTGGGGGGAAAAGGACACTGCCCAACTTACTTGGGTATGGGTCTTTTGCTCCCAGTTTAAGTTTATGAACCCTAGTTGTGGTATTTTCCCAAATTAATGCTGAGTTACTTCCCTTCCTTTATTAAAAGTTTTTGCTATACTCAACTCTGTGCCTGCAAGAGGAGAAGTATTGCATGAGTTGGTGTGTAATTGTCCCAGATCACTAGGTGTGGGCTTGAGCCAATTATGTGTTGTTCTGAACCCAGCCTTTGTTGCTGCTGGATCCACCTGGCAGAAGGGTTACATTTGAAAATAAGTTACTCAATTTTATTTTTGTTTTTACCTGCAATTATAAAATTTTTAAATCACCTTTCTTGAACTATGTGAAAAATAGTAGTTAACAGTGACTTGAAAAGAGGAGCTTCACTGTAGATGTGAATTTTCTAACATAATACTTGGTAAAATATGAAAACCCTGAATAGATACATATTCCAAATGTAAAGAGTTTTTGAAATATAGAAAAAAAGATTATCATGATTTAGTTAATGAGTGGTAAATATAACCTACAGTGATAAATAATGGCATTGTGACACTACCAGGCTTGTTCAGTGTGTGGCCCTTAATTTGAAACTCTTATGGAAATATACTGCATTATGAATTTTCTCAGTGGGTTCAAATATAGACCCATTCTAATATTTTGGTAGTAAAAGTTAACAGTCTCAAATGCAGTGGTAATAATATAATAATTATATGGAGATATCCCATCTCCTAGAGCTGGAAGGGACTTTGAAAGGTCATCGAGTCCAGCCCCCTGCCTTCACTAGCAGCACCAAGTACTGATTTTGCCCCAGATCCTCAAGTGGCCCCCTCCAGGATTGAACTCACAACCCTTGGTTTATCAGGCCAATGCTCAAACCACTGAGCTATCCCACCCATTCAAAAGTCAACACTTGCCCAAAGTTACCATACTGCACCCCCCACAATCTAAAAGGTATAAGGTCTTTGTCGGGATTGGTGAAAAAAGGGGTATTGGCTCATTTTAAGGGTTTCCTTTCCATCAGGGCTGGGAGAAAGAGGTGGATGGGGGAAGCATCACATAAAGCTGGTGGGCTGGCTGGTGGGCTCAGGTAAGCTTCTGGCCCCAGTTCACCCTAGGAAGAGTATACAAGCCCTGGCCCTCTGGCTGGATCCCCTTATCATGCCTGGATTAGCAGCTCATACCCTCCCACCTCTGGGATTAGCACAGAACCACTTTTTTTTTATCTGCTGTGCACACTGTCCTAGTCAACTCTGGGGGGACTTTTTTGTAGAGGAATTTTTCCCTTGCTACCTCTGCCAGGTAGAAATTAATATGTATGGTTAATAAAGTTGTGGCCTAATTAAACCACATCCCTTGCATCTTGCCTTTTTCCCTCTGTGTCCAGGGCAAAGTGGTATCTGTGATACTAGAGTTATTTCTTATTCTAAGTGCAGTGAAATACTGTAACAGTAGTCTGTGATATACAGGATGTCAGACTAGATGATCTAATGACATTAAATCCCATGAAATATATGGTAACAGTTGGTAAAAGCTAACATTTTCCATGGGAATCACTGTGTATTTAAGGAGGAGCACAGCTGGGGAGATGGAGGGTGTAGGCAGGTATCACTCTACAAAAGATAACTACAATGCTGTTTATTGGAACAGACAAATGATATCTTTGAAGAATGGAATGTGGTGACATACCTAGAGCTGTGCAAACACATTGGTCCTTGTCTGTGAATAATGCAGGTTGGGTTGGGTCAGGATTCTAGAGGAACCTTTTGCACAGCCCTAGTTAATATCAAGCAAAAACCAAACAACCAAAGAAACAGAATCTATAGGTGAGGTAAGCATAGAACTTTGAGTGAAATTCACCTCTTTCTAGAAGAATATCACAAGTCCTACTTCCCGGTACCTCATCCCACTATTTTGAGAGCTTAAGTGGTGCACAGGCTTTGCACTGGCCATCTTGTAATGTCAAATTTCACCCTGTCTGAGTAGAAAGCCTTTGTACTCTTTCAAAATAGTCTTGGAAATATTGCATAGACATTGCTGGAGTAGAAAGAGTTGTCCCTCAACTTGCCCTTGCAAGTGGAATTTAAATGAACATGTGCCAAATCAGCTTGCCTGCTCTGTATCCAGCACATAGAACCACTGTAAATGTTGTACATAAATTGTTAAGAAATGTATCCTAAATATCTAGGAGGAAAAACAAACAAACAAATATTGTCTTGCCATTTGTTGAATTTACCTTGTTCAGCAATAATGGAAAATAGAAATGAAATTTATTAATCAGGTTATTATAGATGTACATTGTCCTGTAAGTGTACATGAGATTTTACAAAAAGATTGAAGATAGGTTAGCTATGACAAGGCATGACATGAGGAGGGAGGAATAAACAACATATGTTTGCAGCGGTGCTGGATATTGACTAGTGTGCTTCATTTGAATTCTTTTTAATTTAAACAACTTTAGATAGTTTGACAAAGTTCCTTCTCTGCCTTGGTGGGTCTTGCACTTACTGGCGGATTTGCTCACCTCAGAGATTAACAGCAGTCCTCAGTTTGGCCACTTTTGCTAGTGTCACAATAGGTATAGAAGCGTGAGTCAGAGTGGGAGAGACTAGGTATTTGTGTGTGTACATCTGGAAACACAGGGCTGCAAAATGTCCATCTTAAAATTACAGGAGTACCATAGCATATCTTTCAGGCAGTTTCTTTCATTTTTGCGGTCTGCTGCTGCTCCAGTAATCAGTCCAGCAATGGGAGACAAACAGGTATAGGGATACATTATTGTGCATAGAATCACAATGGAATGGGAGAAAAGAAAACAAAAATGTATAGGAGCAGTGCTGGCATCTGACCTCATGCAAAAAATTAATAATAGAAGGAAATGGCTAATGTCCAAAAATATTTGAATTTGGACAACAGGCTGTGAGATTTCTCAACCTATCAACTGCAGTGTGAAGTCCTAATACCTGATGTGTGCTTGAAGCATGCTTAGTAACAAGTATTAGAATCAAAAGCCAAGGAAATTTTTGTTCCAATTTATTTTAATTCTCATTTCAAGAGGATTTATACTAATGTAACACAATTACATTACCCCACTAGATTTTATAAGAGATCTGATATATAATTCCATTGTACATCATTTGTAGTCTTCTGACTAATTAGCAATTATAAATAATTCCCTGTGGATTAATTGCTTAGATAGCATTCAGAATGTAAATCTTTTCACATAACACTTACATTATTCAGACTGAAATAGCTACTTTTCATTTTACCCTTGGCTAGCTTTGAACCTGGGTCACTGAAGTAAAACATTATTAATCATCTACTCCTATCTAATTTTTACTCCAATCATCTGTCATCTATACAAAGCATATTTTATGTCTTTGATTTACAGTGGGGTTTAATTCTAATTATCCTGGGAGGCAATTTTTTATCAAAATCATGCTCTTAAATGAAAGTTGTGGTTGCCAAAGTAATGATATATCATTAAACATACTTTGAAAATGCATTGAAGAAATTGAACAGGGAGAGGACAAATCCCATGTCTAGAATCATAGAATATCAAGGTTGGAAGGGACCTCAAGAGGTTATCTAGTCCAACCCCCTGCTCAAAGCAGGACCAATCCCCAACTAAATCATCCCATACAGGGCTTTGTCAAGCCGGACCTTAAAAGCTTCTAAGGAAGGAGATTCCACTACCTTCCTAGGTAACTGATTCCGGTGCTTGACCACCCTCCTAGTGAAAAACTTTTTTCCTAATATAAAACCTAACCTTCCCCACTGCAACTTGAGGCTTTTACTCCTTGTTCTGTCATCTGGTACCACCGAGAACAGTCCAGATCTATCCTCTTTGGAACCCCCTTTCAGGTAGGTGAAAGCAGCTATCAAATCCCCCCCTCATTCTTCTCTTCTGCAGACTAAATAATCCCAGTTCCCTCAGTCATGTGCTCCAGCCCCGTAATCATTTTTGATGCCCTTCGCTGGACTCTTTCCAATTTTTCGACATCCTTCTTGTAGTGTGGGACCCAAAACTGGACACAGTACTCCAGATGAGGCCTCACCAATGCTGAATAGAGGGGAATGATCACATCCCTCGATCTGCTGGCAATGCCCCTATTTATACAGCCCAAAATGTCGTTACCCTTTTTGGCAACAAGGGCACACTGTTAACTCAAATCCAGCTTCTTGTCCACTGTAACCACTAGTTCCTTTTCTGCAGAACCGCTGCTTAGCCACTCTAGGGTGACCAGATCACCCAAGGCAAATATCGGGACGCGGGGGGAGGGGGGGTGACGCGGGGGGGGGGGTGGGGGGGGGGGGGGGCAAAAAAAAAAAAAAAACCTTCCTCCGCAAGCGCTGGAGGGAGGCCCGGGAGACGCAGGGGAAGCGCGGCGCCGGGGTGAGTAACAGTCCGGCCTGGCCGCGAGCAGGACTCAGTTGGGTGGTTGGGAGAGGAGGGGGGCGGCCCATGGGGCCAGGCAGCGGCTGTTCTCACCCCCGGGCAGCGGGACTCGGGAGCAGCCGCTGCTGCAGCTCCCACTGCCGCGGGGGAGGAAGCGGCCATGGCGCTCCGCGGCTGCGGCTCTGGCGCCCCCGAACCCCCTGAGCCGGGGCCTGCTGCGGGGACCCGCAGGGGAACGAACGGGGCTGGGCGGCCGATGCCTCCGCCCCGGGGCTGCCGCGGGATTTCACCAACTGGGCAGCAGCCCAGACGCGACTGGCATGGGGCTGGGCCCAGCGTGCGCGCTGCTGGGTCCCCGCAGCAGGCCCCGGCTCAGGGGGTCGGAGGTGCCGCAGCCGCGGAGCGCCATGGCCGCTTCCTCCCCCGCGGCAGTGGAAGCTGCAGCAGCGGCTGCTCCCGAGTCCCGCTGCCCGGGGGGGAGAACAACAGCCGCCACCTGGCCCCGCGGGCCGCCCCCCTCCTCTCCCAACCACCCGACTGAGTCCTGCTCGCGGCCAGGCCGGACTGTTACTCACCCCGGCGCCGCGCTTCCCCTGCGTCTCCCGGGCCTCCCTCCAGTGCTTGCGGAGGGAGGGGGAATGGTGAGCCCGGGGAAGAGGCGGGGATTCGGGGAGGGAGCCAATCGGGGGAGGAGGGGGCGGAGTCAGGGCGGGGGGGGGGGCGCGAGCACTTCCGGGCTCCAGGCTCCGGGGCATTTCCTTGTTTGTCCGGTGTCCCGACCGCACGTCGGTCGGGACGCGGGACAAACAAGGAAATATCGGGACAGTCCCGATAAAATCGGGACAGTCCCGATAAAATCGGGACGTCTGGTCACCCTAAGCCACTCGGTCCCTAGTCTGTAGCAATGCATGGGATTCTTCCGTCCTAAGTGCAGGACTCTGCACTTGTCTGTGTTGAACCTCATCAGATTTCTTTTGGCCCAATCCTCTAATTTGTATAGTTAAAATGTTCCCGCTTCTTTTGGGAAGATCCACCACAGAGTCTCTGAAGTCCAGGGGTTTCATCCTCAAAATGTAGTTTTCAAGTTGAGAAATAAAGTATATTTCCTTATGCACTTTAGTGGAGGACCCTTCGTCAAGGTGAGCTGTGGCCTCATCTTCCTCTCATCCAAGGTGCTTGCAAGGAATCAAAGCAACCAAAAAGTGGTTTGTTTAGACTCATAGACTCATAGACTTTAAGGTCAGAAGGGACCATTATGATCATCTAGTCTGACCTCCCGCATGATGCAGGCCACAAAGCCGTCCCAACCCTTACCCTTGACTCTGCTGTTGAAGTCCCCAAATCCTGTGGTTTAGAGATTTCAATTAGCAGAGAATCCTCCAGCTAGCGATACAGTGGTATCTCTGCATCCAAATCCCTTTTAAACACTGAGGATGGCTTGGAGATTAAAGATAATCTAGGTATGGGCCAACACCTAAACAAATGTTTTGCCTCAGTTTTTAATAAGAGCAATGAGGGGTGTGAGGACAGTGGCAGGGTAGCTAAGGGGAATAAGGATATGGAAGCAGGAATTACCACATCCGATGTGGAAGACAAACTCAATCAACTTAATGGGATCCAACTGGGGGCCCTGGATAATCTCCATAGGAGAATATTAAAGTAACTGGCACATGAAATCACAAGGATTTTTAATGACTCCATAAACTTGGGTGGTCATACCCTATCACTGAAGAATTGAAAAGATGGTAGCTATATTTAAGAAAGCATAAAAAAAGTGAACTGGGAAACTACAGACCTGGTAGTTTGACCTCAGTTATGTGCAAGGTCTTAGAACAAATTTTAAGAGCAAGAGAGAGTAGTTAATGACATAGAGGTAAATGGTAATTGGGATAAAATACAACATGATTTTACTAAAGGAGAATAGTGCCAGACCAACCTGCTCTCCTTATTTGAGAAAATAACCAATTTTCCAGACAAGAGAAATGCAGTAGATCTAATCCACCTGGATTTCAGTAAAGCATCAGATATAGTTCCACATAGGAAATTATTGGTTAAATTGGAGAAGATGGGGATTAATCTGAGAATCAAAAGGCAGGTGAGGAACAGGTTAAAGGAAACATTACAACAGCTCATGCTGAAAGGTGGACAGCCAGGCTGAAGGGAGGTTATTAATGGAGTTCTTCAGGGATTGATCATGGGAGCAATCATATTTAATATTTCATTTCATGACTTTGGCATAAAAGCCAAGCCAAGCTCTTTTAGCCTAACAAAATGCAGGCTCAGGGATGTTGTGTGTCTGAATTAATGGCGACTCAAGATTGTTGAATAACAGGCTCAATTGCAATTATTTAGTCAAAGATTATCAATCAGAGATTAGTACAGCACTATACAGAACATAGAAAGAATAGTTCCATTACCCCCTTGATGTGATAAAGAGCTGTGTCTCTTCTTTACTGTATCTGGAGGGATGCTCAGTTTCACTCCCCAACAAAGTTCTAACACCAGTGTCATTATATAAGATATTTAAATGGAGACCTTCTTTGCCAAAATAAATATATGTTCTGATGTCATTTCTGTACATTTTCAGTTTACCTGATTTATGTGTGAAGGTATAATTATTTACAGCTGATAATGTTGTCAAGATAATTCTTCAAGATTATATTTTTCAATGGGTCTTTCTTCACTCATAATCATTCTTCCCGTTGATTCCCTCATCAGAAACATCTGCTGTAACAATCATCCCCAATCAGTTTCCCAGGTTTTTATACATATATAGTGACAGACCCAGACCAGGTGGATGCAGGAGTCTGGTAGAAGGCAAATATACTGGCCACTGGATGAATAGTTTTCTGGTCCCTGAGTGATCAGAGCAGGGGCTGCCCTAGAGCAATCAGGAACCTGCCAGAACCAATTAAGACAGGCAAGCTAATTAAGACACCTGGCGCCAATTAAGAATTTACTAGAATCAATTATGGCAGGCCGGCTAATCTGGCCACCTGGTTTAAAAAGGACTTCCCATCAGTTAGTGGGGGGTGCTCAAGGAACAGGGAGTGAGAAGGCATGCTGCTGGAGGACTGAGGAGTACAAGCATTATCAGGCTTCAGGAAGAAGGACCTGTGGGGAGGATAAAGAAGGTGCTGGGAGGAGGCCAGGGAGTTGTAGCTGTCACACAGCTGATACAGGAGTCATTGTAAACAGTTGCTATCCACAGGACCTTGGCTGGAACCCGGTGTAGAGGGCGGGCCCGGATTCCCCCCATGTCCCTAAGTCCCTATCTGACACAGGAGGAGTTGACCTGGTCTGTGAGACACAGCAGAGGGGAAGGTCTAATTTGGAAAGCTATCTGACCTGTCTCTGACCCACTAGGTGGGACAACAGAGACTGTGAAGATTGTTCTCCATTTCCCCCATGCTGGCCAGTGATGAGGTTAGCTGAGTGAATGGCAGGTTTAAGCCTCTAGCAAAAGCAGCCAATCTGAAGGCTGCCATGAACCTCTGAGGCAAGAAAATCCACTAGAAAGTGTAGGACCCACTAAGGCAGAGGAGGAACTTTGTCACTATATATATATATATATTCCAAGACTATCTAGAATGCTATAGACATGGACACACCAAGGATTATTAAATATAGTCTAACACACAGAATTCTTAAATAGGGTTATTTATCGGTCAAGGAACAGTGTTCTGGGCCTTAGAATTCAGCATACTCTTTGTTAATTTCATAAAGATTCTAAAGAAAACTTTATATATAAATGAATCAAGTATACAAAAAGAAAAGGACTAAAAGGGTTAATATTTACATGATTGCTCTCTATAAATACATTTATCCGAGGGATAAATACCAGGGAGGGAGAGGAGTTATTTAAGTTGAGGGCCAATATTGGCACAAAAACAAATGGATATAAACAGGACATCAACAAGTTTAGGTTTGAAATTAGAGGAATGTTCTGTAACAGCCTTTCAAGGGGAGTAGTTAGGGTAAAAAACCTAACTGGCTTTAAGACTGAGCTTGATAAGGTTATGGATGTGTGTGTGGCATGATGAGGTTGCCTACAATGGCATATGGCTATTAGCAAATATATCCAGTGAGCAGAGATGGAACACTAGATGAGGAGGGCTCTGAGTTACTACAGAGAATTCTTTCCTATGTGTCTGGCTCACATGCCCAGGGTCTAACTGATCACCATAATGGGGCCGGGAAGGAATTTTCCCCCAGGTCATATTGGCTGAGACCCTGAAGATTTTTCACCACCTTCTACAGCATGGGACATGGGTCGCTTTCTGATTTGAACTAGAGTAAATGGTGGGTGGATTCTCTGTAACTTGAAGTGTTTAAATCAGGATTTGAGGACTTCAGGAGCTTAGCCGGGGTTGTGGGCCTATTACAGGAGTGGGTGGATGAGGTTCTGTGGCTTGAGATGTGCAGGAGGTCAGACTAGCTCATGGTGGTGCCTTCTGGCCTTAAGGTCTGAGTCTGTGAACAGAAAAGGTTACTATTCACTCATTATCCAAGGCTTAATGGACCACAGGGGTCAGGTCATAAACACCAACATTGGACAAACAGGAAAGGTACAGGATGCCAGGGTGCTGAGGAGATTGGGACTGTACTTGAGGGGGTTTTTGTTGGCCAATCTTCAGCTTGGGCTTAGCCGTAGCTTGTTGTGAACCAGTCCAGCTCATAAAGTTACCCTGTGAACAGATTTTGTAGGGCCTCGTTTGTGTGGCCCACATGAAACAGATTATACAGGGTTCACTCATATCTACTTTTAAGTTCCCTTAAATTGTTTCAGTTCTTACGAAACTACAGAAGTCTTATTCTGCCCAGCATAGCTACGGAGATGCTTTGATTAAATATATATCCATCACACTAGGAGAGAAGTAGGTCAGTGGAAGAATTTTCAGTGCATGTGGTGCAAACTTCAAAAAAATCCATTTTTTTTTTGTTATGCCCATTATATGTTGGTTAATAGTGATAGCCAACAAATATTGCTGAGACAAATTAAACTGAAAAAAAGCAGGTCATCTGAGATATATTTCATATATGAAGCGCTAATTATATAGCCCAATAGTAAACTATTGTGGAGAAATACTATACGATGAGGCAGGGGAAAACACATCCTAAACACTGCAGAGATTAATAATCTATATGAATAGTCACAAATTCAACAAATGGAACAAAGTGTTTTTTTTTCTAAACAATTATGTTTAGGAGAATACATTACCTAATTAAGATAAAAGGGATAGCAATCTTTGTGAATTGTTACTCTGGAAAATAAAGAACATTACAGTAATGAGACTTGATGTTATCATTAAATATTTTAAATTGCTAAATTTGTATTTTTATTTGAAATAGATTTAAATATAAATATTAAAACATTGTGATGGTTTCCAAAGCTTTATAATTAGAAAGAAATTAGTGTTAATGAAACATTTAATTTTATTTATTGTTGGGAAAGAATGAAAATACCCTCCTGTGGTGTTGCAATTTCTGCTACCTTCAGCCTAATTCAGCCTGGAATATGACCACTTCCACTAGCGTATACCAAAGCTGCAGGATCCTGGTGGCAGAAAGTCCACCTGGAGTGGGGAGGTGATTGCAGGGGCAAAGGTGCCCATGCTTCACTCAGCCAGGGGCCTTCAGCTAGCCAATCCAGTGTAATGCCCTGACCCTGGCCGGGATGTTGGCAGCAAAGATCTACTGCTAGAAAGAGGGACAAAGCTCCACACTGAGTGGGTGTTGGTTACACCAGCTCCAAAACTAGTGTTATCAGGGGGTGAGTGGGCATTAAACTGAGATAGCACACCCTCAAGCACATTACCTATGTGGGACTCCTGTGGTACCTTGTGAGCAAGCTACCACCCTCTGAGATGCAGCAAACAGACAAAAATATATCTTCTGTTCAGATCTCTGGGCAAGCCAAAAATAAAGGTTCATGGTGTCTCTGGAGTAAGATGAAAATGAATCTCCAGTAAGTATTTTGATAGGCAATGAATATATTATCTGATTTGGTTTTGTTTTGTGACTTTCTCCTCAGGGATTCTGGCCAGCAGGTGGGTGAGCAGTTGTCAGGAATCCCCTTTTGGCCTGTCATTTCCTTGTGTGGTTCTGTGTTTAGTTTTAAAAGAATAAAAGAATATTTGGAGTTGCTCTGAAGTATTTTAAATTTGAGAGTATTCAAAATTCTATTCTTTGCTATAGTCATTTTGAGAGAAACTTTCTTATGAGCTTTAAGTTAACAGAAAAGCTGGCTTGGTTTATCTCCTCTGTATCATGAGTCTTGGTCAGAGGTTCAGCAAGAATTATACAGTAAAACCATAGTTCTCTAATAGCTAACACAGATAAGACAGTAATGAATGAAAAGATGGAAATAAAGAGGTTGGGAACTTGTGAGGAAAGGGAATAAGAGGGTAACTGACAAGTGAATTTGGAAGGAAACATATTAACTGAGTGTAAATCTAATGGAGTGAATGCATTCATCCCAAAATTTATTTCATAACTTCATAGGGTTATTAGGAGTGAATGGGGCTAAGCTTCACCAATAATGCCACAACTGGATAATATGGCTAGGGAGTGTACACTGTGCAATATTACCTGTTGCCATTGGGGGCAGGGGTTGTCTCGATGTGATTGGATCTGCTCTAGCACTTTAAGGTTGCATACATGTGGTTGTCATGGGGGAATACTAGCCCTGGAGCACATAGGCTGCACACAGTTGAGGGAAGAGGCACTGAGGAGGGAATATGGATTTCTGTGGGGCTAGCCCCACAGAAGCACAGTGTAGGCAGGACCCTGTATATTCTGGGTTTCTATGGCCATAGAATTTGCTATGAATTCACCCCAGTGCTGCAGAATGTCCATTTTCATTTAAAAAATGTTTCTAGCCCTTATGAGAACATTTCAAAAATGGGAACCAAGTGTAAACCAATTCAGTGACACCTGTGTGTGTCTCCAGAGAGACTGAAACAATAGCACTGAGAGATGTGACCTGTTCCATTCACCTCAGGGACGGGGCTCAGTGGATTTTATGATGATGGAAAATGCCATTTTTCCCAAGATTATATGGAATTCAGTGTTCTTGCCGCAGAACGTGCCATTCTGACATAGCCAGACACCTGACATTTTGTGTTTCCCTCCCCTGCCAGGATCTGTCTGTAGCTAGCTCTTGTTCTCCAGCTTTCCCCACAAGGGGAACTTAATTGAATTACAGTGCTTGCTCCATGTACTGTTCCATGGAGCCATTCATTCTGGGAGCCAGATCTGGAGTCCAGCTTGTAGTCAGGAAGCTGGGAGAGCCAGAAGTTTAGGCTGGCAAACTAGAGAACAGTGCAGCAGACAAAGCCCAAGGTGCCAGGGAGATGAGCCACTAAAGCTGGATACTAATTCCCTCCTTCTTTCCCTGCTTCATGTAGAGGGGAAGGATGTTCTGAGTCAGGTCAGTTGGAGAGAACAGTGTCGGGGGGAGGAGGCCAGGGGGAATCTTCCTTAAAAAATAATCAACAGTTTTTATGTCAGTCATGACTATTTTCAATTAAGCTAGAGCAGTCAGTTGGTTTGTGTGGGGGTGGGTGGATGGGAATGGAAGGTATGTTGGGGTGATGAAATAAATTAAAGATGCAGAATTTAGGGGCGGCTGCTCTGGAATTCAGTCCTATTGTGCCCCAGAGCAGGAAGGAGTTTCTGAGTGAAGGAGATAGGCTTCTGAAAGTGGTGTCAGATAGAAAGGAGAAGATTTACGAGCCTAAAGAGAACTCTTTTGAGCCTGGAACGGTCTAGGAATGTTTGATTAGGGTAATATAATGGGCGAGTGAGTGTTGGGTGGTAAAGAATTCAAAGCTGAAGGGGTGCATCTGAGTTGTGGAGAGATTAAGTAGGAAGAAAAGGGACTCTCAAACTGGTTGGGGATAGGTGTGTTGAACTCTGATCCCATTACTTATTTTGACTATTTACTGCCACTACATAGGGCTTAGGTCTGTAAGTGACTAATGCCCCCATCCCATCACTGAATTCAACAGATTTTGAGGCAGCCCAGAGCCGTGTAGGGTCAAAGCCCTCAATCTAGTTGTTAATACCTTGAAGCAATGTGAACAATTTCCTGCTTCCTGTGTGTCAAATGCCCTATCTCTTTCTATTGTTGTAATGTCTTGTTGGTTTAAATGTTTGAGCACTGCTTCCTCTCCAGTGCAAAGTCTCACTTTTGTGTTGGTTTTTGGTTTTGCTGCAAGAACAATACAGTCTCCACAGCAGAAAGCTGTGTTTTTATCTCCTTCTCTGAGGGTACAATTATAACATATTGGAGATGAGGAATTGATACCCTATGAGTGGCCAGTGCTCCTGTTGCCTGAACAAGAAGAAGAAAAATAAGCAGATAATAATAAAAAGGGGTGAAAGTTCACTTACAGGCACAAAGTGACAGACTACTGCTTTTTACTTCAGGGACAGAGTGAGCCAACAAGCTGGAGAGGGGGAAGTTGCGGGAAGCAGCAGCCAACACATCCCTCAGCCCACGCCACTTCCCGCAGCCCCCATTGGAACGGCAAACCATGGCCAGTGGGAGCTGCAATCGGATGAACCTGCGGATGCTTCAGGTAAACAAACTGTCCCGGCCCACCAGCAGATTTCCCTGGTGGGCCGCATGCCAAAGGTTGCCGATCCCTGTCTCAGAGCATTGTCAGTTCAGACAAGTGATGCCAGATGTGTGACCAGTTTGTCCCTGGATTACACAATGACTAGTTCTGGAAAAAGTTACTAACTGTAACAGTGCTTGCATTTAAGAAGGCTGTTGAGGTAGCTTTTGGCCATGGAGACTGCAGAGAAGGATTCTCTTGACTGTAATGTGAACTGGGAAACTCACCTTTTGAATCAGTGAGTCAGAGGACCACTGGAAAGTAAGGAAATTCCATGTGGCATGGCCATGACATGTCAGACCATTCAATGACCAGCAACACGGAGTAACCATCCATCCATCCATCCATCCAAGAAGACACCTAGGAGGGCTGAACCTAAGAAAGGATGGAAGTTGGGAATTCATAAAGTGAAAAAAGACAAGAGCTCTAATGACACTGATCAGGACCTAGCACTAAACATTATCAGAAGCTGGATTATGGGATGGCATCTGGGTTACACCCTTGATTGAAGGAGTTCCTACAATAATGGAGCTTGATACTGGAGCTGATATTTCATTGATTTTTGCATCTACCTATCACCATATGTTATCATAAGTTCCTTTGGAAGCAACCTCCACAGTTTTTTGAAGAAAAGTTAGTTTCAAAACAGATACTCCAGAATACTTCAATTAGATGGACAATTAGTCATTTTGCCTTTGTGTATGATTGAAGGACAATATCTGCCATTATTGGGCAGATCTTGGCTTGAGATGCTCAAGGTGAATTGGACCAAGATCAGAAGCAATCACAAAAGCACTTCAAAATCTACAAGAAATACTGGTCAGACACGGCAAAGTTTTTGAAAAAGAACTTGGGAGAAATGAGCAACATATTAACGAAGCTCACTGTTAAGTCAGACAGCCAGCCAAAGTACTGCAAGCCCAGAGTTTTGCCTTGTGCTCTGAGCCTTTGGTAGAAGCTGATTTAGAAGGTTTAATGAACATTGCAGTCTTGTCATCAGTTTCACACAGTGAGTGGGGTACACCCATTATACTAGTGATCAAGAAGGATGGCTCCATCTGAATTTGTGTAGATTTCATAGACTATCAGGGTTGGAAGGGACCTCAGGAGGTCATCTAGTCCAACCCCTGCTCAAAGCAGGACCAATACCCAACTAAATCATCCCAGTCAGGGCTTTGTCAAGCCTGACCTTAAAAACCTCTAAGGAAGGAGATTCCACCAACTGCCTAGGTAACCCATTCCAGTGCTTCACCACCCTCCTAGTGAAAAAGTTTTTGCTAATATCCAACCTAACCCTCCCCCCCCTGCAACTTGAGACCATTACTCCTTGTTCTGTCATCTGGTACCACTGAGAACAGTCTAGATCCAACCTCTTTGGAATCCCCTGTCAGGTAGTTGAAAGCAATTATCAAATCCCCCCACCTCATTCTTTTGCAGACTAAACAATCCCAGTTCCCTCAGCCTTTCCTCATAAGTCATGTGCTCCAGTTCCCTAATCATTTTTGTTGCCCTCCACTGGACTCTTTCCAAGTTTTCCACATCCTTCTTGTAGTGTGGGGACCAAACCTGGACACAGTACTCCAGGTGAGGCCTCACCAATGTCGAATAGAGGGGAATGATCACATCCCTCGATCTGCTGGCAATGCCCCTACTTATATAGCCCAAAATGCCATTAGCCTTCTTGACAACCAGGGCACACTGACGACTCAAATCCAGCTTCTTGTCCACTGTAACCCTATTTCCTAGGTAACACTGAATCCTGTTTTATGTGCAGACCAGTATCCGCTACCTCATACTGAAGATATATTTGCTGCTCTCAGTGAAGGACTATTTTGTTACAATAGGTTGTCCTTTGGTATCAAATTGGCACTTTCCCTGTTCCAGAAAGCCATGGAGGAGATTCTGAAGGGACTGAATGGAGATCAATGCTATTCGGACAACATCCTTGTTTAAAGGATCAAGATGATTGTGTTCAAAATTTGGATGCTGTCTTGCAATGTTTGGAAGACCCATGGACCGAGAGTACTTCAAGACAAATGTGAGATTTTTTCAAACCTTCAATTGAATACCTTGGACTTGTAATTAATGAGATGGGCTTAAGCAAATCACCAGAGAAAAAGAAGCCAATTCTTCAAGTGCCTCTGCCAGAGAACATTTCACAGTTACTTTTATTCTTAGAACTGTTTAAATTCTACCTAATCTGGTGACGGTATTGACACCTTTACGTGAACTGTTACAAGTGAAGAAAATTGGAAATGGACTAAGGAGTCTGAGCCTGCATTTAAGGAAGCAAATAAATTGTTGACGTTCTTACACACTTTGATGGCTAGCTATCATTGCAATTGGCTTGTGGTGCTTCACCTTATGGAAGCTCACTGTTAAGTCGGACAGCCAGCCAAAATATTGCAAGCCCAGAGTTTTGCCTTGTGCTCTGAGCCTTTGGTATAAGCTGATTTGGAAGGTTTAATGAACATTGCAGTCTTGTCATCAGTTTCACACAGTGAGTGGGGTACACCCATTATACTAGTGATCAAGAAGGATGCTTCACCTTATGGAATGGGTGCAGTTCTTTTTAACATTTTTTTTTCCTGATGGCATTGAGAAATCAATTGCCTTTGCTTCACAAACACTGACTATGCCTGGGAAGAACTATGCACAAATAGAGCAAGAAGCTTTCAGCATGATCTTCAGAATTCAGAACTTCCATACCTATCTGTATGGTAGACATTTTACCTTGCTGATGGATCATTGCCTGTTACTGAATATTTGGACTGAAATGTGGAATTCCATCATGAGCTGCTGCTCGTATGCGACAATGGGCAGTGCTACTTTCAGCTTGTGCCTATACGATTCAGTTTTGTAAAGGAACTCATCGTGGCAATGCTGATGAGCTGTCACAATTGCCGTGCCCAAATTCCTGTCAACCCAAAGAAACTTCAGATGAAGTGTTCTATTTCAATTTTATGGACAGGTTACCCATCACTAGCACAGGCATCAACAAAGAAACTGTTAAGCATGATGTACTTTCTCTTGTAAAAGTAATAGTACCACAAGGTACAGTGTAGGATTATAAGAATCCCCAGTTTACACAATTTGTGTTACATCAACATTAATTATCTGTGAATCATGGTTGCATTTTATATGGAATATGAGTGATCATTTCAAAATCACTTTAATCTTAGGTTTTGGAAGCTCTTTGTGAAGGTCATTTTGGCATTGTATGGATGCTATAGCCCAAAATCATGTCTTCTGGACAGAGATCTACAAACACATTGAGAGGAAGGCAAAGTGCTGTACTACATATCAGCAAATTCAACAAGATTCTGACTCAGCTGAGTTACATCCTTGGTTGTGGCTTCAGACTCCTTGGACATGTAATCCTGGGGACTTTGCAGGACATTTAGAAGGTTATATGTTTGTGGTAGTAGTAAATACCCATTTCAAATGGCCAGAAGTTTTCAAACTGACAACTTCTACAGCTGTCAAAACCATGGGACATCTTCATACCTTTTTAGCCAATTTGGTCTTCCGTTAGAGTTGGTGAGTGACAATCAACCTCAATTCTGTTGAAGAATTTCAGAGGTTCCTAGCTTCTAATAGATTTCAGCACATATGTTCTGCTCAATACCATCCCAGTATAAATGGACTAGTGGAATACTTTGTACAAACACTTAATCATGCTTTAAGAGCTAACACATCTATTTAGCTGATCTGTAGAAACTGGACAATTTCTTGCTTGCCTACAGGAGCACACCACATGCTACAATCTAGGTGTCACCTGTCATTCTTTTATTGAAGCAATCTTTGATTATCTATTGGGACCTGCTACATCCTGATGTTGATTCATGTGTAGCCAAATCCCAAGCTATGCAAATTGATTTACATGAGACTCGTCATCATTGTTTAGAAGTAGGTGATTTAGTATAGATTCCTAACTATGGATGTGGAGTGAAATGGGTCCCTGGAGAACTTGTAAAATGCACAGGACCTGTTGTGTTTGCAGTAAAACCATCCAATAGTATTTTATGAAAATGACACATGGATCAGTTGCAACCTTGGCAAGTGCTGGCGTCCGGCGATGTTCCAGTAGGACTTTCTGTTTCTCTGAACCTTCTTCGGTTACAACTTCTGATTTTGATGACTTGGTAGAAGAGTCTTTGGTACCAGATCCAGTTAATGCCATACTAACAACTTTTCTTGTTGTCCAGGATATTGCCACACTGCCATCACCGAATTATCCCAAGAGAGAGCGAAAAACAGTTGAGTGCCTGAATTTATAAATTGTTTAGCTAGTGAGTTACTATTCCCAGCAGAATAATCCCTTGCAATTTAAGAGACTGCAGTTGTCCAGGTTAGTTACGCTATACAGTATTTTATGCTAACCACGTAAATGATAATGTGTATATGTATTTGGAAAGTTTTTTATAGGAGGGTGGAAGAATGTGATGTCCTGCCCCTTTAAATGATTGAACACTCCCCAGTGCAAAGCCTTCGTTTCATGTTGGTTTCAATTTTGCTGCCAGAAGAACAATAAACCATGTACAGGAGACAGCTGTGTTTCTATGTCTTTCTCTGCTGGGTCCAAATATAACAATTCTAATCCTCCTTAAAACTCACTTCTTTCACATAGCATTCCAACCCTGAGCTTTCCCAAGATAGATCCATGCTTTTTGGCTTTCATACTCTTGGCACATGACTCATATTTGTCCAAGTTAGACTGCCAACTTTTTGACGACCTTGGCTTTTGGCATATCTAAAGAATAGTATCAGGAAATGTTTATCTATGCAAAATTGGATCCTAGTGAGGGTGTGTTCTCTGACCATCTTTGGAAATATCTGAAAGGAATTTTAGCCCTCCAGACCTGTCCAAAGGAATCTAGCCTGAGCTATACCAGAAGGTTGAATATGTTCTTAAAAAGTCAGGATAAAATATTTCACTTTTACTGCTGTTGGACTTAAATACTTTAAACTCTACAAAATCTAAAACAAACCTAGGAATGAGATTCCTGTTATAGAATAGCTAGGGCTACGAGTTGGGAACTCGTGCACAGTCATGAACCCACTTGCGACAGAGTGGTAGATGCTAACAGGTGATTGACCACTCTGATCACATAGGCACCAATCAGCTCCCCTGAAGAAGGCTGATTAGGGATAAGCAGCTAATTAGATGATCAGACTAGGGGAGGGCTGATGAACCAATTAGCCATCAGCTGATGGATATAAAAGAAGACATAGGAAGGAAGGAAGTGGGTAGGACTTGGGCTAACTGAGCCGCATATGCTTGGAGATCTCAAGAAAGGGAGACCTCTGTTCTTCTCTGACCCTGTAAGAAAGGACAAAAACACTATAAATACTTTGCTGCACGAGACTGTGTTTGTGTTGGTGATGGGAATATACACAAATTCACGCAGCATTGTCATTTACTGGACAGAATCTGAGAGACTTCTGGGGCATTGGAGGATGGGGACAGTGTATGCCCTGTTATATCGTTCTGCTTAACAAAGGAGACTATGAATAAATTAAAACTCAGAACTACACGTTTGCTCTTGTCTTGTTTTATATACTAAGGATCTTTAATATCCATATCCTCAATATAAGGATGTTAAAAAGATGTTGAGTGCTTTGTGATGTATGAAATAAAATCAGTTACAATGAGGTTTCAGAAAATGAATGTATTGTTTCAACTGTACTATCATAGATAACATACATTTCAGACAAAATGGCAGAGATATAGCAAAAATAACAAGAAAAAACAATATAATCTAGTTTAACTGAAGAAAGTCATTAAAACACATCCTTGACAGAAAAAGAATTGCCATAAAGAGATCCTGAAGTTGCTGAGCTGTAGAGCTAATATTATTTTGAGAGAATACATTCAAGGGCAGAAAAAATTATTGTAGACACAGACTAAAGTTAGCTTGCTAATTGCAATAAAAAGGGCCAGTAGAAATCTACAAAATATTATTTTCATACTTCTGTGCTCCTCCCAGCTTTTTCCACTTCTACAGTTTCAGCATTATGTGTGCATTAGTATTTAAGCATTTTATATACTGCATATAAAAATGTGAAATATTTATGTATTTTCATGTGATGCAAAGCTGTCTTTCATTTGGGGAGTAGATTCTCACTGCAGTGGAAGAATTTAATTATTTATAGACTTTCCTGTCAATTTTATTGACCATAAATATACTCCATTGCTACAGTGATGATGCTAACACTTGCCAGTTGCCTTAGATAACTAATGAGTATGTGCAGTAAGCTAAACTAAGTACTTCAGTACTCATGGTTTTCCTTCTATCATATATTTAGTATAAGTAAATAAATGGAGGTAAACCTACCTATTTATTATCTTAGGTTAAGGTGAAAAGTTTAAGTGCCACTGCTTGCTTTATAATATATACAGTAGAGCTGTGTGAATTGCTGGTTTTTTCAGTTTACTGGCTGAACTGAGGATGGATATATATAGATATAGATATATATAATATGGGGTTAAACAAAACATTTTGGTTTCAGGCATTTGTAACTAATTTTTCTTTAAAGGCAAAGAGAATTTGGAAACTCCAGTCACACAACCGGGGTAGGAGGTGGTGTTGGTGCCCCCCTTATGTCACCATAGTTAGATCACTCACCTGGGATATATAAAACCCAAATTCAAGTCCCTGGTCCAAATCAGGCAGAGTGGGGACTTGAACTTGTGTCTCACACATCTCAGTTGAGTGCTCAACATGCTGGATTATTAGGCAGAGGGTTATACTAGAACCACATCCTCCTCTGTTTTGTGACTGGCACCTAAATCCTGATTGGCACTCCTCTTGTGAAGCTTGCCTGATTTCTCCCACCTCCACCCCCCCAAAAAATTATTTGGCAAATTTGTGTCGAATTCATGACTAGTTTTGGTTAGCCCAAAACTATGTATTTTGGTGAATAAATTATTTGTCTGAAAAACTTCAACCACTCTAGTATGCAATAATCACAGAGTTAGGCAAGTACTAGCCTTTACATCCAAGAAAATTACATGTTTTTAACCTTTCAAACTCATTACTAGATACTACAGTTGTTTAAATGCAAGTGTAAACAGGGATCTAATAAATGCCCAGAATAGGAAGCTATAGCTCCTAGCAGTCCCACTACTCTTTGTTAGAGTTTTATATTGTTTTATGCATGTGGTATTCTCATTAAGTGCCTACAGAGTCTCTCTGGCTCAGTGAATTCCCTTTCACTATGTTGCTTCCCTGTGGTACAGAAAGGAAGGGTAACTATTCATTTGGGAAATGATAGGTTTCAGAAACCTAACATGCGGAACTTAACTAGAAAAAGTCTGAACAAGTGTGCTTCGCTTTCTCCTAATGAATAATGTGTTAATCTGATGGAAAAGGAGCCAAAGATTGTCTTTTCAGAATCCCATGGTGGGGGAAAGCACTGTAGCAGGTTGCAGACAGCTTTCCATATCATGCTCCATAAAGCAAGTAACAGGCACATTGATTTCTCCGTTTTTCAGCATGCTGCATTTCTGACAAGCCAGCAGCAGTGACAACACCCTAAAGGAGGTTCTTTTACACAGTATCTCAGCCTATCCAAATGAACTCTAGATGAATGATTGCACACACTCTACTGCCGGCAATAACAGGCATACTTTGTTTTAATCAGATTACAGATGACCTAATGGGAGTTTACTACAAACTCAGTTAACTTTTGTTACTTCTGAATGATGATTACAAGCCAATTCTCAACTTGAATGCTCTTTAAAAGCCTTTCAAATTATCATAAGTAGATCCTAGGTGTTACCAATTTCCCATAAGTACTGTTTTTATCAGAAAAATAACTGTTTGTTTTTGTTTAAAAAACACTCCATGGATGTTGATTGCTTCATGCTGAGGTTGTGACTTATATAAACTATTAAGAAACTCTGAAATGTAATTTAAAGTCAGCTGCAGAAGTGAATATGAACTGTATTTTCTGAAGTAGTATTTTTCAAATTGCAAGAGCCTATTTTAAGAGCTTAGAGTATACTGTGCGTGCTGTATTACAATCCCAGAAAACTAGTGTTTATGTTGGGTGAAATCTTCCCTATTTTATTGTGTAATTCATGCTTACGACTCCAAACATTCCAGTAATGAAAATGCTCAAGGAATTATGTTTTTTCCTTCTAGATTTCACCGGATATCATAGCAAGCAATATCATGCTGATTAAGCAAATTTCTTTTAATAAGGGCTTATTTATTTATTTATTTTGAGAATAAATCACATAATTGTGCTGTTGCATTTTATTTTTGTCATTCTTTAAATAGGTAGCAACTTGGATCTCACAATATTGATACTTAAACTGTTATGGCATTTTAGCAAATTGGGAAGTTTTACCTTTATTGAAAATAATTTATATATTAACTGCATCTAGAAACATGGATTTGGTTTAGCTGAATTTTTGCCCTCTACTAAAACTACCTCAGGGAGCTATCCAAAGTGATTCATCAATCCTGAGTGCCTACAAACCAAGACTTGTGAATCTGACCCATCCAATTCCTGGCTTGAGTGTGTGTGTCATGATCTATTGGTGCCACTTCTGACTGAAACAGCCAATGCATCATTCAGAGAAGGAATCTTCCTTCTTCATTGAAACACACAGTAGTCAGTCCAACTGTGAAAAACCTTAGCCTAGTCCATCAGTTCTAGCCAAGTATCACCCAGTGTCAAACCTCCCATTCCATGGCTAACTCATAGAGAAGCTAGCTGAAGGCCACTTACAAGCTCATCTAATTGAGATTAATATTATAGACATGGCACAATCTATATTCAGGCCAGGACATGAAATGGAAACCACTTCTGTGGGAAATGGATGATCTCCTGTCAATTGACAGAGAACAAACATCCATTCTTCTCTTCCTGGACCTCTGCACCATTTTACACTGTTGACCATTAAGATACTGCTCTCTTAGCTGACAAAGGTAGTAGGGGTCCAAAGTAATGTGCTAAAATGGTTTGAATCCTTCCTGGAAGGGTGCACCCAGTGAGTAATGATGAAACATTAAACTGTACCATTAGACCTTCATTAGTAGAGTCCTGAAAGGATCAGTTCTCTCTCCAGTCCTTTTCAATATCTACATGCAGCGACTAGACAACATGGACTCAAGTATCTCCAATATGCAGATGATACCCCCTGCTGCCTATCCTTCATGTTGTATGATCACACTGTGATACTTTCTTGGGATATCCATAACTGTAAGTCACTTTGTTACCCTTCTGCCTCAGCAAGAGGGAGATTTGCTGCTGCCAAACTGTGTAAACTCCCTGACGCTCCAGTATGTGAGCTGAACAAACGCCTCATAACTCTGTCAGACCTTACTTTGCCAACACACCCCTTGACTCTTGAAGAGTGTTCCCCTGCAGTATCCAGCCTCTGTCACTGGACTCTCTCAGATATTAGCAAGTCCACTGTCTCCAAAGAGACAGTACACACACCAGCCTGTTGGTTAGCTGAGGATGCACACCTCACTCTAATATAACAGTACTGAGATGAATTTATAATAAAACAAGAACAGGTTTATTAATAAAGACCAGAGATTTCAGTGATATTAAGCAAAGATTAAAAAAAAACACTGGAAGATGGTTATAAATAAAATCAAAGTATAACATGCTTTCTAGTGACTAAAACTAAACAAGCTACAGTTCTTTGGCTCATGCAATTTTCTCACCCTCAAAGTCCTTTTCTATAGTTCTTGCTGATTTTCACTTAAAGCAGGATCTAGATTTTTCATGAATCATTCCCTTCTGCCAGGAATGTTCCTCAGTGAGATGAATCACCAAAATGTCCTTTTCCCCTCATCCGATAGTCCAGTACACCTTGAAATGTACCCAGACAAAATTCCTTTCCCTTGCTGTGTTATCTTCCTGGTACAGATGCCACATTATATTATCACATTACCTTGTTCATTTGCATGTTCTATTGACTTGATATGTCAATATAGTCTCCATTGTCTTTGATTAACCCTTCTCAATTTACATCAGAGACAGGGAGATAACTACCTTCCCTCCTGTCTGGAAGAAAACCTGTTTCTCCCTTTGTTTGCTTACAAACTATAAAGCATAATATCAGTAAGTATCCTTATTTCCTCATATAATGTTAATACATACATTTCACATGATATTTGATACAAGAGGGTCATCAGCTTTCATTTGATGCCTTACAAGACACTTTTTGGATAACCACAACAGCAATGTGTTAGGTGTAGTGAGTTTGTGAGGCCTGACAAGAGTTTCTGACACAGAGTAGTGAACCACAAATGCATCTCTGTGTCCCTCTCACCACTATCACTGAAATGGTCCTTGCTCAGTCAAGAGTAGCTCATGGATGAAGGACTGCTTGCTGAAACTGAACCCAAGCAAGATAGAAGTGATGCTGGTGGATAGAAGAAAGCCTTTTGAAGATTTTGCAGCCACAGTGCATTCTCCTTTGGTTGGAGATGCATGCTCACAATTGGTCAATTTGATCCATAGTGTAGCAATATTCTTGGTTTCCTTGCTGATGCCAAGCTTGCATATAGCAGCATCATAAAATAATGCTTTCTATCAGCTCTTGTTGGCTAAGATGTTGAACTGACCACAGTTATTCATGCCTTTGTCACTCTTTGGCTGGACTACAGCAACATGATATATCTGGACATGAAAACTTCATCTCTTAGGAAACGCCAACTGGTGTAGAATGCTGCAGTGTATCTCCTCAGCAACAGAACCTACCATGAGCACATTACACCTGTCGTCTTCTCTCTAGCGTGGCTTACCGTAGAATTTCTAATCAAGTTCAAGGTCTCTGTCCCTATCTTCAAAGAGCCAATGACCTGGGTCCAGAAATCTAAAAGACCATCTAAAGTTCCAGGATGAAGACTGTGGTAAATAACTTCACTTCTCTGGCATAATGGAACTCTCTCTAGTAAGGGAAAAGCTCATAGACTTTAAGGTCTGAAGGGACCATAGTGATCATCTAGTCTGACCTCCTGCAGATTTCAGGTCACAGAACCCCACCAGTCCAATCTTCTAATAGACCTCTTAACCTCTGTCTGAGTTACTGAAGTCCTCAAGTCATGATTTAAAGACTTCAAGATACAGAGAATTCACCATTTACACAAGTTTAAAGTTGCAAGTGACCCATGCCCTATGCAGTAGAGGAAGGTGAAAAAACCCCAGGGTCTCTGCCAATCTGACCTGGGGAAAAATTTCTTCCCCACCCCAAATATGGTGATTAGTTAGACTCTGAGCATGCTGGCAAGACCCACCAGCCAGAGACCTGGGAAAGAATTCTCTGTAGTAACTCAGAGCCGTCCCCATCTAGTGTCCCGTCACTGGCCATTGCAGATATTTGTTACTAGAAGTTGCAGATGGGTCACATGACTTTGTAGGCAGTCTCAATATACTATTCCCACCATAAATATATCAAACTAATCTGTGCAGGAGGCAGAACTTCTTCAGGAGCCAATCCAAGACTATGGAATTATCTCTCCAGGAAATAAGAGCGATCATAAACCTCACCTCCTGTGCCAAGTGCAAAACACATTTCTTAGACTTTCCTTTCTGACATAAATACATAGCAACATGTATATTTAAAAGAAAACATACACCCTCCCCCAAACACACACACACAACCCTACTAAAACAAGACTGTCTACTGCACATGTTTCTCCCCCTGGGGAGAGGATGAGAGAACAGCCAAACAAACAGTCACATTTCTTAATAAACTACTGAAAGGCACTCATATACTACTGTGATGAGTGTGGTATAAGAACCTATATAGAGTAGTACTGTTGATCATACTGTACTGCATAAATATTTCATTCAATCCTCTATAAACATTCTTTCCATTAACGGTTGACTGTACACAATAGCAATATTTTTTGCAAGACAGCAAATTAACTTGAAAACTAACATTCCTGTTCCTAGCAAACATCAAAGCAGAAGTGGAAAACATAACTGTATAGACACCATTGTTTAACAAGACAAAACCGTAAAACTACCAAGGTAACATTTTCCTATTACAGTGCATTACAGACTGGAGAGCCAATTTTGCAGATCCTTAGGCATGTGAACACACACATTTTTTTAAATATTCATCAAAATGCAAACTCATGATGTCCCAGTACCCTAGGTCAGATCATCAAACCAAAGACAAATTTTGAAGTAGGGGGAAAATGTACAAGGCATGCACTTTTCAAAAATATAGCCTCCAACATTTATAAAATCATATGTGGCATCAACAGAGGATAATGGTTCATCCAAATCAAATCAAAACATTACTCCATAGTTTTAAATTATAACAGGTCACATACAGGTGTATTTTCTTCTCCATTAACACTAGTGACACATATTGAAGAAAGCATAGTGGTAGCAGATAGGCCCAACCAGCACAATAATTTACTAACACTCCCTTCCCTCCCCTCCCAGATGTAAAGAGCAGTATAAGGTAAATCAGGAAGATCATTGGGCCGAGAGGAGGAAGGAAAAGGTAACAGGTATGAATAGAAAGTGTCAGTCTCTTCTCACGTATGCTGGTGTAAATTAGGAGTAATTCTCGTAAACTCATTGGAGTTACACCAGTGTAAAAGTGATATAAGTGAGAGGATAACCTGGCCTGTGAGTGTCTGGCCCGTAACTGTCTGCTTTCCCTTCTAATTTGTTAAAAGTAAAATAGACAGAAACTCCAGTGAAGTAACTTTATCTTTTTTTCTTTGGCTGTGGATAGCTTATGACCAACTGGCAAAAATAGTTTGAAATATTCCTATTATTTCCCCCCAAAAAAGTTTCCTTACATCAAGTTAGCAAGCTGAATGGAGTGATGAATTGTTTGTACTGATTTGCTTTCATTCTCACTGTGATAGATCATGCAAAGTTTCTACTTAGAATAGGCTGTCCATAGCAGTTGGTTAATGTTTGTTTTTATTTTTGTTTTTGTTTGATAAGATAGAAAGGGATTGCCCCCATAGGTGTTTGCAGCAGGCTTCCATAATCAGGCATTAGAATTTTTTAGAAGACTTATGCATGTGAAAGCTTTTTACATAGAAATGTGTAATGGTAAAATCAGCTGTAGCATATCATAAAACAGCTAGCTACTTTTTTGGCCCAGGTCATTTTCAGCTCTGCTCACATATAAGGATTTCATTTTAAAAAAATGAGCTGATCCAGTGGAATCACAGTCTGTTATAACAGTAACTATATTGCACACAACAGGAGAATGGTCTAGGTCCAGTCATGGCCATGTTCCCTTTTGTAGTACAGAGCCACACTGTAGTTATGTGGTCTGGCTTTTGTTCCACACATGCAAATCATTTCACATTTCTCAAGAAAAAACCTGTACCCCCACTGTCCTGACACCCAACTCTGACCTTTGTTCAGGGGGAAGACTCAGTGAACCCCTTCCCTAGGTCCTTACATGCTTGTACAATGCCTTCCCGATTACGCACAGCGGACTGCTGGAGGTATCTCCATGACTGACTAACCTTTGCTTCTGAAGACAGGGCCTGATGTGGAACTGATCAACACAGCAGCAACAAGTGTCTGTGTAATGTGACACACTAGGCACTCTAAGTAAAACCATTGCTATTTATTATTTTGTGCCACACGTTCTTGTATAACTGTAGACTCAGATTTCATATGATGAAATAATGAGGGCCTGAATGAAATGATAATGTTAATTCATACTGATAATGTGAATTGATGCTCATAACAGCCAAAATTCCCCTTCGCACACACCACACTATTGTGGTGTGCCTCAATTGTCAGCTTCCTTCCCTCTAGCCCAGATAGGGATATATATTTAGCAATCAGCTGATTCCTACATTTTATTGGTGAAATACACAAATTAATTTGAGTTCATTCAGGTTCAAACACACTTTATGGGGCAGACTGGGGTCCCCAATGGTACTCCTTTGTTCTGCCTGACTGGACATCCAAAGTGTGGATGAATCTGTAGGTGGCATCAAGCTAGCTTCATAATTCTCCAATTCTCCTGATGTGGGAGATACTTTGGAAGTAGAGCATGGGACCGGTCATGGCCAAAGTACTGCAGCACTCCAGCTGCTCACCCTGTCCTCTTAGTCAGTGTGTCAGAGAAGCACAAGGAGGTGTGGAGTGAAAGGGACATAATCTAAACTACTGTCCTTGCAAAAATAATTTTCACAGGTGCCCTATTTATGGAGAGAGACCTAGCTCAATAGCAGGTTTATCTCATTCCTTTTCTCCTTAATATAGTAGTTCTGTTAAGGAAGAGGGATAAAAGCAGATACTTCAATTATAACCCTTGCTCTTCTTAGAGGAAAGCACAGTGGGCCATACTGTGCCAATAGTTTTTAAGAATTCCCTAATTCTGCTTAAAACTGGATGTCACGATATAATCCAGTATTTGGAAAAACAGCCTCAGTTCTTCTATCCAGTATGCATGCACAATTCCCGTAGACGTCAGTGGGAATTGCATGGGCTATTTGATGGCAGAACTGGCCCCATAAATGATGGTATCTCTACTATTGGGTGACTCAGTCATCATCCGCCACAAAGATATCTTCCTGTACAAAGTACCAACAATGGAAAGAAATATGAAAGGACAGTATTCACATTTAATGTAGGGAACAAATAGCCTATCGTTTCTAAAGACAGCTAAAAGATTGATGCAGTTCTTGAGGTGATATCAAAAGCAGCATTGATTTCAAGATCTTTAAGCAGCAAATCATAGCTCACCATTATCTAAAAACAGTTAACAAAAATTGCTAGTAGCAAATATAGGGTTCGCCATTTTAATCAAATCATTCTTACTATTTATTTCCTCCTATACTTCTAAAGTTATGAATTTCTAGTACTTAATTTCCTTGTATTCTCTTGCAATTTCTCTATTTTTTATAAATTATGTTAATTGGTAACTGAACCTTTACTGTTGAAGTCTGAGCTTAATCACTTCACGTTTTCATATTTGTCAATTGTTTGACAAATTAATGAAAAGTTAACTATGAAATAAATTGGAAAAAGAGGAACAGGAAGGCTAGAGGTCATCCTGAAGCATAGGGCAGAGTTTATTTCATTTCAAACACAATGCAAGAAGCTTTCAGTAGCATGCTTGCTGTAATTAAACATAGGATATAGTGTTGTAATTAGGGAGGAGGTGGGGAAAAGCAGAGTTGTCTTTATCCAATGTGACATTAAAATAAGACATAAAAAATAAAATGCTTGAGGCTCAGCTAACACCAAAAAGAATTTAAAGATATTGTTAGATTATTCAATCATTTTTTCAGCTAATAGCCTATTTCATAGTCATATAACAAGCACTGTTTCATAGGAATATTCTTTTAAAAATTCTGACAGCAGTAATTTTTTTTAAAAGTACTTAAATTATTATTTCATGGTTGCTCATCAAGAAAAATGTCACATATTTTGTATATTTATCATATGATTCTTGTATAAGAAGAGTGAGAGAAGTAGAACAGAATTAAACAGGGAAATAGGCTCCTGTGCTACTTAAGAAAATCGTGCAATTTGCCTTTCAACTGGAAATTTAACAGCAAATTGAGAAGAGTTAAAGTGATGCAATGCATACATTTGTTAACATAAAAATTTGAGACTACAGTAATAAGACCCAATCCTTGCTACATAATGATTCCTGAGTCAAATACTTAAGACGTGATGTTCCATAATCCCTATTACCTGTGTCATTGAATTTCAAATTTAAAGAGCTTTGTATCTGTACTCCAGAGCAGCATCACCTTTTGCTGTATTTTGTCCTATTTGCATATATGGGCTATGCTAGTATTTGACAAGAATATATATATTATAATAGTCCCAATGTTTTCTCCTCCTACATAATACATGGTGCCAAAATGCACACATCTATCTAAATTTACGTGAGTAAATATATGTATTTTAGGAATTGGGTTTCCACTTTATCCAGGAGAAAAATGGCATTATGTTGAGATCTTAGAATTAAAAGAACAGTATTCATCCTCATTTGAGCTCACATCTTTTCATATGACATTGCATACTACTTGTACTGCTGTTTTCTATATGTATTTTACCATTCTGTGGTATTAGTTGTCCATCTAGCTTTGACTTAAACATATCATGTGTACTTTGTTTCTCAGTGCAATACCTTTCTAAAATTGAGATTAGGATCAAAAATACTAAAAGAAGGGTTGGATCCCAGTTATGAGTGATGTATTTCTATTTCTTTTTTCTTTCTCCCACTTTATTTCCATTGTTTATGTGATGCCTATGTCTTTCTTATACATTCACAGTAAATGAATGATCCTAAAATTTACCACATAAATAAACTGAATATGCTTTTTAATTAAACATGTTCTGGATTTTTCCAACATTCTTTTTTAAAATGTTCATCAAAATGCAAACGTATGATGTCCCAGTATCCTAGATGAATTAACCCTGTAAAATATTTTGGGATACTTTATATAAAAATGCTAAAAATGCTCTTCTATTGTAGTGTTTAGAATTTGTAAATGTATTTGTTTATTCTATACTTTGAGTCCAATATACCCAGTGGACTTAGATAATAGCAAATGCTTTTTGTAGGGTGTGGTGGAGTACATCCTAAATTTCCTAAATCTCAATTTATAGTCTCAGCAATGAATATTGGAAATCTATATTTCACACTCTAACTTGCCCCATCACTATGACTTCCTTGGATAGCAGTGATATAAATACCACTGGAAAAGTGCCTATTGTAGTTTCTGGTTGTGCTCTCACTTTTTCTCATTGCCATTGTATCTACCTTTCAATAAGAGAGTCTCAGCAATGCTAAAATATGAATGTTTCTGGTCTGTATTATTGTATTAGTCTGGTCCACTCCCAAATTTGGTGCCTCTAAAACTAAATTCATAACCACTCTACTATCCTAATCCCATAGGCTCACAATCTTAGGCCATGTCTACACTACAAACTTCAGTCAACCCAAGTTACATCAGCATACGCTGCTGAAGTTAGTAAATCATTTGTGCTCATACATACTTGGCTGCTTGCATCAGCACTGTGCATACTTACTGGTAGTGTTTGTGTTGATGCAAAGTATGGTGGCTAGCTGTACACCAGCCCTGTGGTTCTGACAGAGCAGTGTGTATGAAGCTGTAGTTTTTCTTGCTGTCTCCCACTGTGGAGTGGTTGGGGTAGGAATGAGGCCTGTGAAGCCACGTGAAATGCTGAGGGGTTTAGGGAGATGCAAGCATGGTGTTCTCCAAGGATTGCAAAGGGTAGGGGGTCTGGGACTTCTGAACCTGTACGTCAGCCAGGGTCTGCAGCATTGTTTGCTGCCTGAGAAGAAATATTATATCCTGGAGTGTCTGCTTCTCCTTTCTCAGGCCTTTCCTCCTATCCGTTCTCTCCTTCTTCATGCTGTCTGCCATGCTGGGCCTCCAGATCCTTTGTTCTTGGTCCAGTGCAGCACTGGCTTGCAGAATTTTGCTGAATGTGTCCTCCCTAGTGCTCTTATTCCTCCTCCTCCTCCTCTTCAGGGTGGGGAAGGGGTATCAGCTGCTGATAAAAAATGGACTGACGTATCATTGGATTACAGTCACAACAGAAAGGGAAAGATAAGTTTCAAAACTCCCTTCCCTTATTACCATAAAAACATGCTTATTCATACTTTAGCTTTGGAGCACTTCTGCACAGCATCAATTCCCAGCCCCAGCCATGGTGAGCGCACCCAAGAGGGTAAAGGCATTTCAGTCACATAAAACAATAGAATTTCAGTCCTTATTCCATGGGTATGAATAAAGGGCAATAGCACTGAATATGTAGTTGTGATTTTAGCTATCATACTCCTGAGGGTGACCCTCCCTCAAGACCTGTGTGCCACTAGCCCGTTTACTGCAGTGCTGCCAGCCGAAGTCATTGTGGAGTGGCATTGGGAAGTGTCCTACTGCAGAGGAAGAAATAAGCCACCTAACCCTAAAAATCTTTGGGACAGGATTGCAGAGTATCTCCATAAAAGTTTCACTATGGTGTCTCAGGAGAATACAAGGAACATACCTATGTACATGAACAAACTGCTCTGCATTCCCCCTATCTTCACCTAACCCAACAGGGGAATGAAAAGCAGATAACTCTAATCCTGTTTGTTTTACCTCTACCTTTTCTCACATGAGTAAAACAATGAAAACTCTGTACCTGTGTCTTGTTAATCTGGGGCTGGGCTGAGCTCCATCTTTAAACATTGTAAGGAAAAATGCATACACACAGTTACCTGAGATCTCTTCCCCTTCCTCAGGCTCATATGTGCTCGTCTGATGGGACGGGCTGTGCAGTGGCCAAGTCTCAAAAAGGTTTGGGATCATAGCATAACAAGATCCGCTTGCTGTATCTACTCTCCCCTCCTCCTCCTTGCTGCTCATGACAGGGGTCTCTTTTCTGGCTCCTCTGAGATATCCATAGTGGCCTGTGGGGTGCTGGTGGGGTTTCTGCCAAGAATTGCATGCAGCTTGTTATAAAAGTGGCAAGTCTGTGGTTCAGCATCAGATCAATTGTTGGCCTCCCAGGCCTTGTGGTATGCCTGTTGCAGTTCCTTTTCTTCCACAAGGCACTGCTGCTGATCTCTGTCACAGCATCCCCCATGTAATCTTTTTATAGATGTCCATATATCTGTGACTGCTTGCAAAGCCTCTTATACCCACATGCCCTGGAAATCCAAAAATTGCTGTCTACTCCAGGAAGGACTGTGTCTAGAATGTTGAGCCATCATGGTCAGTTGGGCAGTTGCACACAACAAGGGAAAGTTGCTAAGTGTGTTTACCAAGCTGGATAAATAGAAGAAGGCATTTCAAACATATGGGGATGGCTTTCAGTCTCCATGGCCCCTTAGCAGTGGAGTTCACAATTGTAAATAGAGTGGTCACTGTGGCAGGGAACAGGGTATCATGGGACAGCTGTTGGAGGACAGTTAGGGTTGACACTCACACGTCGTCAACTTCAGTAGGTCAATCGTAGCTCAACACCATTCAGGGAGGTGCTTTTACTGCATTCCTGTGACATGGCACTTACATTGGTTGGAGACAAATTTGAGTGCAGACGTGCACAAATAGGTCAACAGAAGGTGACTTACATTGACCTAACTTTGTAATGTAGACCAGGTCTCAGTTTCATTTTCTTTCGTCTCTGTCTTTTACCATGTCCATTTCTCCCTTTCTTTCTCTTGTATCAGCATCATCCAACCTTTCCTCATTACCTCTACTTGAGAAAACCTCGTTCAACGGCTGATCACTTTTACCTACATTATTGTAATCTTTCCCGCTCTAGTCTCCCTATATTGAACAGAGCTGGTCCCAAAACAGACCCCTGCGGAACCCCACTTGTTATACCTTTCCAGCAGGATTGAACCATTAATAACTACTCTCTGAGTATGGTTATCCAGCCAGTTATGCACCCACATTATAGTAGCCCCATCTAAGTTATATTTGCCTAGTTTGTCGATAAGAAGATCATGGGAGACCATATCAAATGTCTTACTAAAGTCTGATGAAGTGGGCATTCACCCACGAAAGCTTATGCTCCAATACTTCTGTTAGTCTTAAAGGTGCCACAGGACACTCTGTTGCTTTTTACTAAAGTCTAGGTATACCACATCCACTGCTTCTCTCTTATCCACAAGACTCGTTATCCTATCAAAGAAAGCTATCAGATTAGTTTGACATGATTTGTTCTTTACAAATCCATGCTGGCTATTCCCTATCACGTTACTACCTTCCAAGTGTTTGCAGATGATTTCCTTAATTACTTGCTCCATTATCTTCCTTGGCACAGAAGTTAAACTAACTGGTCTGTAGTTTCCTGGGTTGTTTTTATTTCCCTTTTTATAGATGGGCACTATGTTTGCCCTTTTCCAGTCTTCTGGAATCTCTTGCGTATTCTAGGATGCATTTCATCAGGCCCTGGTGACTTGCAGGCATCTAGCTTTTCTAAGTGATTTTTAACTTGTTCTTTTTTTTATTTTATCTTCTAAACCTACCCCCTTCGCAATAGCACTCACTATATTAGGCATTCCTTCAGACTTCTTGGTGAAGACCGAAATAAAGAAGTCATTAAGCATTTCCAAGTTTCCTGTTACTTTTTCTCCCTCCTCACTGAGCAGTGGGCCTACCCTATCCTTGGTCTTCCTCTTGCTTCTAATGTATTGATAAAAAGTCTTCTTGTTTCCCTTTATTCCTGTAGCTAGTTTGAGCTCATTTTTTGCCTTTTCCGTTCTAATCTTGCCCCTGCATTCCTGTGTTGTTTGCCTATATTCATCCTTTGTAATCTGTCCTAGTTTCCATTTTTTATATGACTCCTTTTTATTTTTTAGATCATACAATATCTTGTGGTTAAGCCCAGGTGGTCTTTTACCATATTTTCTATCTTTCCTACCCAGCGGAATAGCTTGCTCTTGGGCCCTTAATAGTGTCCCTTTGAAAAACTGCCAACTCTCCTCCCTTCTACCCTTCCTTAGAATTGCAAACTCTATGATTTCATGATCACTTTCACCCAAGCTGCCTTCTACTTTCAAATTCTCAACGAGTTCCTCCCTATTTGTTAAAATCAAATCTATAACAGCTCCCCCCCTCGTAGCTTTTTCAACCTTCTGAAATAAAAAGTTATCTGCAAAGTTAACTTATTGGATAGTCTGTACCGTGCTGTGTTATTTTCCCAACATATATCTGGATAGTTGAAGTCCCCCATCACCACCAAATCTTGGGCTTTGGATGATTTTTTTAGTTGTTTAAAAAAGCCTCATCCACCTCTTCCACCTGGTTAAGTAACCTGTAGTAGACTCCTAGAATGACATCACCCTTGTTTTTTACCCCTTTTAGCCTAACCCAGAGAGACTCAACACTTCCGTCTCCTATGTCCATCTCCACCTCAGTCCAAGTGTGTACATTTTTGATATATAAGGCAACACCTCCTCCCTTTTCCCCCTGTCTATCCTTCCTGAGCAAGCTGTACCCATCCACACCAACATTCCAATCGTGTATTATCTCACCAAGTTTCGGTGATGCCAACAATGTCATAATGGTATTTACTTATTAGCACTTCCAGTTCTTCCTGCTTATTACCCATACTTCTCGCATTTGTATATAGGCATCTAAGATACTGATTTGCCCTGACCCTACTTTCTCTCTGCCATTATAGTCCACACTCCCTCCTATTTCCGGCCCTTCTCCCAGGTCTCCATGTTCCCCACTTACCTGTGGACTTTGCACATCGGTCCCTGTTGAACCTAGTTTAAAGCCCTCCTCACTAGGTTAGCCAGTCTGTGTCCAAATAGGGTCTTTCCCCTCCTCAGAAGGTGAATGCTATCTCTGCCTAGCAGTCCTTCCTCGAATAGCATCCCGTGGTTGAGGAAGCCAAAGCCCTCCTGGCGACACCATCTTCGCAGCCAGGCATTCACCTCCACGATGCACCTGTCTCTGCTCAGGCCCCTACATTTGACAGGAAGAATTGAAGAGAATACCACCTGTGCTCCAAACGCCTTCAGCCATATTCCCAGAGCCCTGTAATCACTCTTGATCCATTCGCAGTATCGTTTGTGCCCACATGGATGAGTAGCATGGGGTAGTAGTCAGAAGGCTGGATAATCCTCGACAATGTCTCCGTAACGTCTCAGATATGGACCCCTGGCAGGCAGCATACCTCCCGAGATGAAATGTCAGGGTGACAGATGGGCACCTCCGTCCCCCTCAGAAGAGAGTCTCCAACCACCACTATCCTACGTTTTCTATTTGCAGTGGTGGCAGCAGACCTCCCAGCCTTAGGGGTACGAGGCTTCTCCTCCTCATAGACTCATAGACTTTAAGGTCAGAAGGGACCATTATGATCATCTGGTCTGACCCCCTGCATGCTGCAGGCCATAAAACCGTCCCTACCCCTTCCCTGGACTCTGCTGTTGAAGTCCCCAATCCTGTTTTAGGTGACTTCAATCGGCAGAAACCCTCCTGCTAGAGATCCCTGCCCCATGCTGCGGAGGAAGGCGAAAAACCTCCAGAGGCTCAGCCAATCTGCCCTGGAGGAAAATTCCTTCCCGACCCCAAATATGGCGATCAGTAAGACCCCGAGCATATAGGCAAGAGTCTCCAGCCTGACCCCTGTCAGCCATTATACAATTTACCTACCATTTCTTGGGTTTCCTTGACTACTATGTTTTACCATTAAACCATTCCCTCCATAAATTTATCTAACTTAATCTTAAAACCAGACAGGTCCGTCGCCCCCACCGTTTCCCTCGGAAGGCCGTTCCAATATTTCACCCCTCTGACGGTCAGAAACCTTCGTCTAATTTCAAGCCTGAACCTCCCCACGGCCAGTTTATATCCATTCGTTCTCGTATCCACATTAGTACTAAGCTGGAATAATTCTTCTCCCTCCCTCGTATTAATCCCTCTAATATATTTAAAGATAGCAATCATATCCCCCCTCAGCCTTCGCTTTGTCAGACTAAACAACCCAAGCTCCTCTAGTCTCTTTTCATACGACAGGTTTTCCATTCCTCTGATCATCCTAGTGGCCCTTCTCTGCACCCGTTCCAGTTTGAGTTCATCTTTTTTAAACATGGGAGACCAGAACTGCACACAGTACTCCAAATGAGGTCTCACCAGCGCCTTGTACAACGGAAGCAGGACCTCCTTATCCCTACTAGATATACCTCGCCTAATGCATCCCAAGACAGCATTGGCTTTTTTCACCGCCACGTCGCATTGTCGACTCATAGTCATCCTGCGGTCTACTAGGACCCCTAGGTCCTTCTCCTCTTCCGTTACTTCTAACCAATGCGTCCCCATTTTGTAACTAAAATTTTTATTAGTTATCCCCAAATGCATCACCTTACACTTTTTACTATTAAATTTCATCTTATTCCTGATACTCCAATTCACAAGCTCGTTCAAGTCTCCCTGCAGGATATCCCTATCCTCCTCCGAATTTACAACGCCTCCTCTACTGTAGGGGGTGATTCCTTCTCTCCTGTATCAAAAAAAGCATAACAGTTACTATTACCATGGTGGGAGGGTTCAGAGCAGGGGTGGTGCACTGCCTGCTGCCAGAAGTAACCAGCTGCCAGTGTCCACCCTGAGCCATCTCCTCCTCCACCAGTGGTGTGTCAGCAGTGCTGTGTACTGGGACAGCTACCTCAGCTGTCTCCACATCAACACCATCCAGGAATTGCTCGTGGATTCGGATGCTCCTCAACCTAGCCACCTCCTCCTATAGCTCCCCCACCTGCTGCCTGAGAGATTCCACCAGCAGGCACCTTTCACATTGGATGGTCCCCCCCAGCCTGGATGTCAGTAAGTGGGAATTGCAAATCACAGTCTCTGCAAAACAACACCAGGATCTGGGTAGAAGCATCCATGTTCAGGTGCTCTGTCTGACTACAGGCACAAGTGGAGGAGACAGAAGCAGTGCTGGCACAGGTGTTGCAGGTCTTCTTAACCTTCGTAGACCTCCCACTGTGAAACTCCCCTGTTTGCAGCCCCCTGATCGCTCTGCCTCTGGGTTTTAAAGCCTCCTTGCCTAGGTCAATCCCACCCCCTTGTGAGTCACACTGGGGAAGGCCAATCAAGGGAACAATCAAGGGAACACTTAGTCCCAACTGCCACAGCAGCTGTAACTGAAACTGAAGTCACCTGAAATCAGAATCACAATTAAAATTCAAACAGTCAAGCAAACTCACGCACTCCAACAGCAAGTACTCTCACTCTCATCTGGTAGCCTGTTCAGCTGCGGGATCTCTTGCTTTCATTGTTTTTCTCTTCACTGCTTTCTTTAGATGAATTGTTGTTTTGTTTATTTTAAAGGTGCAGAAATTTTCTCTTCTTTGTTCTGTAAGGGATTCTATACATGCCCATGTTATAAATATTTATTAATAAGAATATTAACTAAAAGAGAGTAACACCAAATGAAACATGTAAAGTATAAAGAGATTGGCTATCTCATTAAGACTCTTGTGACTCTTATGGCATAGGTCCTCCCGCATTCCTACACTGGAGAGCTATTCATTATGATGCAGGGCTTTCAAGGATGTTGGGAATAAAGAAAATGGCAGATGGAAGTGTCCTAAACCCACCACCAATATAAGTCTGAATTTGTATGCAGGAAATCTCATATTGGTAGGTACCATTTTGTTTGTAAAATTTCATTGTTAATTAAACCGATCAGGATTTAAATAATTTATTTTTGATTTTTTTGAGGTATTATGAATGGTAGGATTTGTCAGACTGGAGGAAAATGTCTAGCTTCTCAGATGCATAACTGCATGCTGTCTAATAATGTAACACTAAATTGACTATGTGTATTTAGCAAGGATACATTAACATGGGTTGCTGCAAATTGAAAGGACTTGTTTTAGAAAATGAGCACGTTCCTTTATAAAAACTTGCATACCCTTCTTGCCATGATGTCTAATTTCTACATACAATGCCTCCTACATTCCTGCACCGAAAACATACTCACTTCTCATAAAGGTATTTACAAAACATATCTGCACAGTTTTATCATTGCCTTCATTTTTCTTTACCCTTGCCATACTACATCCAAATGAAGGCCCCTCCCTGGATTAGGGCATCATTGTGTTGTGTGCTGTACAGACTTGTAACAGAGCAATCCTTTTCCTAAGAGCTTAAAATCTAACTGTGCTAAAATTTAATTCAGATAATCGTTCAATATCTTAGAGGCTGTTCTAATACCATCTATCTATAATTTATTTATTTTTTATAATGGCAATGTAACATATATCCTTTAAAATCCACTGTCACTTAATCCTTTGGTTATCCTTTATTAACATTCCTATTTTCAAGGGAAGTTAGGGGAGAGAGTTCTGTCTTCTTCATCCAAATAGCAGAGGTAATGAGACACGTATTATGTAATACTTCAAAATAGCAAAATGACTTTGTCGCAATATCCATCTTTAAATACTCTGGGGGGGAGGTGTAATGTACATACTCACCTCAGTTGTGTCATGAAGATTTTAAGAAAAACTCAAGTATCATTTCCTAAATGAAGCAGGCTTTTGTCAAATAATGGTGCAAAAATGTTTTATTGTGGTTTTAAATAATAAAAAATAGGATAATTTTTCCCTGATTGACTTGTCTTGATGAGTCGATTACAGTTTTATATTTGCCCATAGTTTCAGTCATGGTGATTTGGTATTCAGAAAGGAGCAGTTTGCAAACCCAACTAATAGCTAATGCTACATTAATTTAAAAACATTAAAGCAAGCAAGCAAAACTATGTATGCTGTCTTGTTTCTCCTTCTACATTCAGTTTTGTAGAGCTTTTAGCTGCATCACTGCAGTATTGCCTGATCTCATTTTTTGAGTACTTAGAATGTATTATTGCTTTAATGCACTTCATGGGACATTACATAACACTTACTTAAATTATTTTACTAATGTTAAGCAAGGGTTGCTGCATTATTAAACACCAGGCAGTAAGCAAATTAGTATAAACATGCATTTAAAGCATATTGTTCAGGTATCTGAGTGTTTTTACATTAAGCCAATAAAACAGAAGTTTATAGAAATGCAGTAGCATTAATGTTAGAGTGTATTATAAATATAGCTAAAGATTTTAGTGTAGCTCAAATACATGTTTGGTTTAAACTTTTCTCTCATTTCAGATGTATAACTGCATCCCCAATTCAGTGCAATTAAATCCATAAACTATTGAAAGTACTAAACACTTTCATAAAGGCAATATGTTGCTCATAAAGATTCTACACATATACAATAGAAAGATGTGCTTCCTTTTGTGTCGGTTTTTAAAAATCCACTTAGCAGTTTGATGGAAGTATTTGGCTGGATTCATCCCCCCACCCCCTCAAAGACATACTGTACTCTGCATGCTTTAGTAGACAAAGAAGATGTTTAATTAGAGTTATTTTAATATAGACTGGTTTCTGCATTGACACTATTTCAAGAGGTTCAGTCTCCAAAGCAGTATCAAAGCAGGACAAGATATAAGGTAACGGGTACAAATAGACTGTTATTTGTCCCCCTCTTGGCATAAATATTACATTCTGATTAATTGAGTATCCAGTTTTCACACTTAAATTACTTCAATACTTTTTTTTAAATACCTAAAGGATTAACAATTATAGTTCAAGTTCCTGAAAAATAATGTAGACCATTCTGATTATTTGTATTTACATGTGCATACTAAGAGGGGAATGCATCTGTTTAAACTCATTCCCTATTAGTGGTTGTCCTTCTGTCTGTTATAAACTAAGTAGATTAGAATTTAAAGATGAAGTATTTGATAAAAGTTTCAAAAGTGTTGGTGTATTGAACTATTTAACTGTTATCTCTTTGTCTTCTGCATAGTGAACCTTTTGCTAAGTAAGGGCTCTGCTGCCTGTGTAGAAAGGAAGCCATTTTGTATTCACTTTCATACAGACTGTCATAGGAGACAGACTCATCCTATGTCTTCTCTTAGAAACACATCTCTATTATTCTTCATAGGTTTTTTAATCTAAAATAAAACTCATTCATACTGAAGGAATCTTTTATTTGTACATGAAAGAAACAAATCTATGTTGATAGTACTTTCAGCCTTTGATTTAGTGCCAAATGACATTGGATTTAAAATTTAGTAATATATAAAATCATTATAGTCTATATGGCAAATCTAGCTAGAGGATAGATATCAAAAGGAATTGTTAATGGGGAATCATGAGTAAGGCTACGATTTTGTCACGGGTATTTTTAGTAAAAGTTATGGACAGGTCAAGGGCAATAAATAAAAATTCATGGCCCATGACCTGTCCATGACTTTTACTAAAAATACCCTGACTAAATCCTTGGGAGGTCCTGGGGGCTGCAGGGGGCTGCTACTGCTGGGGGGATATTGGGGAGTGTTTATAGAGGGATCTTGCTGGCCCAACACTGTTCATGTTTTTATCAAAGATTTGAAAGAATATATCTTCTCCCAGCTTTGCATCTAGCCAGGTCATTCAACCAATACAAGGAGACGGTGAGGTTGTGTTCCTACTAGCAGTCTGCCTCTCCCTACCCCATTTTAGGAGAGATTCGCACTGTAGCAACAGTGACTGGACTCTTCCCATATGCACAAGAGAAAGAAATTAACCACAAAATGAGACCTGAAGAATCATGAGATTGGTTTAAACACTGACATTTCAAAATAATGTTAGGGTTCTTTTTATTTGCTTTCTAGTTTTTGAGAGTTTGAGTTCATATTCTCAAGCTCTTTTCTGCAACAAGGCCTAGAAACTTACTTTAAAAAAATGAAAGCAGAGTTTTTGAGACTTGTGCTATTCCAAGAGCATCAAGTATCATGAGACTTGCAGACACTGAGGATAGGCAAACAGATTTTGTGCCTTGGCTGGTACATTTTGATAATATTGTAAAGTTATATCAAATGTGGCATTCCAGGTGAGAGAGAGGCTAGTTCTGTATGATGTGAATTGGTCAAGATGCCAGCATAAAATGCTCCTTAATAAAATGACTGTTTGAGATAGCATGTGAACTGCTACAAAGATCCCAAAAAGGAAAACTCTCCTTTCATTGATTTTACTCACTGGCCAGTCTTCACATACCAATAAACCCAGCCATGTTTCTCACTCATTCCAATTAGGTGAGACAATTCATAATGTAACCTTCCATTTTAATGACAATCTCATGAACTTCAATTGGTTTCTATTGCTACAACTAAATGGTGTAAAGAGAACCTAATGACTTCAGATTGCCAAAGTAAACAGGTGTGTTTCAGTCAGGCGGTGTTAATATGTTCTAGTCTGGCATCCATATATTGTCATTATGTCTGTCAGTACTTTTTCTTACACCAGATTTTGATCAGTCTTTTTAACAAGGTGCTTGTGGCCTGATTTCTGAATGGCCCTGACAACAAACTATTGTCAAAATAAAAAATTGTGTAAGTTTATGATGTGTGATTACTCAATTCAAGTAGGGGATTTTAATCTATTAAACCCTTTTGGTTTGCAACTTGATTAGCCGAGAGCTCTCCTGTTCCCCTGGAGCATACCACCTCAGATGAGAAAAGAGAAGGAGATTCCTGGAATCTCCTTCATAGAAATGAGAAGCAGTGGCTAATTGGACATTCTCTGTAAGAGGTCCCCAAGTTCGGAATTTGGTCCTTACCTTGTTCCAATTGAGCCCACATTTCTTAGTGTTTTGGGCATATGGGAAAGCTCATCCGTTTTCCAGAGTGCTTAAGGAGGTAGGTTGAGGACTGGAAGAGCTTGATTGGGATAGTCAGATCTGCTTTGAAAGGGATGGTGTTTTATTGTCTGTTTTGTTTAACTGTTGGAACAAGATGGCTGCCATCTGTTTTGGCATTGTACTGTAAGTTAATTATGTACGAGTGTGCCCAGAACACGCAGTGGGCAGATTTTTAATATTTGATCAATTTAAAAAAAAAATCCCATTCTTCACTTAAGTTCAGTCTTTGGTACTTGCTTATCCTGCTGAAGGAGCTTTTTTACAACCTTACTCCACCTGCAGACTATACATTACCATTACAGTAATTGGGCATGACCAGTCATTTGGGAGTGGCTGTGAAGATCCTCTTTGTAGTGTGATGGAGAGCGTAATATTGACACAAGATAATGTTTTTAGTAGTAAAAAATATTTTAAAAATATTGCACTGCAAAACATTTTTTTCCTTGTGACCACAGCCAGATCTCAATAGATAAAAAGCTACTACATTAATAGCTGTCTGGTCCTGACTGCATTTTTCATATTTATAGTTTATACAGCATTTTACATGATCAAATATTTCTTTATATGACATCTTGTTTGTACAACTAATACATATACTATGTGGTGTTGCTGAACTGCCAATGTAAACCAAACTCTTGATTAATTTGACACACAAACACTGCAGCAAAGTATGTGATCCCCCCCTTTCCAGATGTTTATATTCTTGTTTAAAAATAAGGCAATATGTAAAAAAAAAAAATTTTTTTAAATGACACTTCTCAAAGTTGTTATTCTGCCCATATTCTTGTGGCAGCTTTTCAAAATGTTATATTCAAAAGACAGCTGTAATAATGTGAAATATTTATAAACTTTAGTTATTTTAGTCAAAAGATCCCATCTATAATTATATGGTGGGATGTGCAACTCCTCCCCAACCCTAAAATTCTGAATAAAACAGAAAACTGGCTTTCAACTTTTTAGGAAGCAGACAGCATACTAATTGGTACTAAAATATTAAATATTTCATATCCATAGGTATAGCACTTCAATATTTCCAGCATTAGTTACATTGAGGAAAGGGACTACTAAAGGTTTAATTAAGGTGATGGGATGGCTTATGATAGAGTCTGCAGAATCAGGCTCTAAGTTTCATAGACTACTGTCTGTCTGCTATGTGGGTAGAGAGGGGAAACATTGTCCATGCTGTGATACTTAGAGAAATTTTGCCTGCAGAAGTCTGCAGCAGGCTTAAAACCTCTAGGAATACTTGGGAGTGCGTTTACCAACTGTCCCTGCTCCATCCTTTAAAAAGGATGTTCTCTTTCCAGCACAAGAATGTATAATGTGCAAAGGGAAATGGGACATAGCTGAACCCCCAGCACAATTAGACAAATCTAATTAGCCCTACTTGCAATGCTAGTAGCCTCTCCTCAAATGCAGCGAATACAGGCAACCAAAGTAAGGTCTTGTCACAGGGTGATCCCCTGAGAGTCTTTTCCAGCTTTAGTAACTGACCACCACAACTCCAGGTGTTCTTAACTTCTGCTGTATCTTATTATATCCCTTCAGCAGGCTGTAGCCTGGAGAGTTATTTACATACTATTTACAGTCAGTAGCCAGCTTTCCCACTTGCTTCTGAGAAGGATGTAGTATTAACCGCAGCCAATCCTGCCTTCCTACAGGCTTCTTACTCTCCCCACAGCACTGCATTCCTGTCAGCTTATATAGTCCCAGGAAGGGGGTGACTTTCACCTAATTAGCCCCTCAGTTGTATCTTTACTCAGCTAATTGGCATCCTTTGCCAACTGCCTGCCTTTCAGTCAGGTCCCAGTTAATGTATACTGGTGAGGATTTGAGTAACAGGATGCAGAGTCAACTTCTGACACAGCATAGCCTGTTTCAGACCTTCACAGTGATTTCAAAAATGTCTCCACTGTTAGGGTAACATAAAGGAGAGGCTTATAGCTTTAGGTCACTAGTTGAAAAGATCATTATGAACTAGCTGCCATTTACTGGCCTTTGCAACGTGAGTCTAATTCCTTTTGGTTAAGTACCCCCATCGAAGAAAGCAGGATGGTAGGCTCTTTGGTTGATGTTCTCTGCAAAGGCCGAGGACTGAATAAATACAGATACTAAACTACCCTGTTACCATCAGATGGTGTTGACCTTTGACACCAACCTGATTTTGGGAAGGCCATACCTAGGATTAAACTATAATGTATATGTTAGTAAAAGCTAGATACTTAAGGAAGTAATAATACAAACAATTAAAGCTATAATACAAGTAAGAGACAATAGGATGAAAATTTGAAATAGGCTTTTCAATAAGCTTGAGGCCTAACACGGCCTAGTAGTTAGCATGAGGCCTGAATAGTTACCCTATGTGTTTGACCTATGTTATAAGATTTAGCGATACACATCTTGTGATAAATATAAGCCACAAAAGAACAGATTGATCTTAAAATAACAGATTTTGGGGGCTTTTTAGTAACCATGGAGCAAAACTGCATTAATGTATTTAAACCATTGAGAAATGCATTGGTGGAAATAGCTTACGCTAGCTATCAGAACCCTAATTATGGTCCAGAGGAATAACAAACATGGGCATGAGGCCAAGACTTAATTAAATATGGTCCCAGATGTGTGAGGATGTAAGGAAAAAGGCTTATAGATGGTTGTCAGAACAACCCTTAGTTCGGAAATTGGGATGACAGGATTATGGAAACTTTAGCACCAATCCCACTGATGGTGCTACTCCACTTCCTATTCTGTTCATCTTCACTTCTGATGGTCTCCATAAAGTTGTGAGTATGCACAAGTCAGGAGATCATTTTGCTATACTTATCTTACTTTGCCGTGACTGCAATTATCTTGTTTCTATTTATTTATTAAATAAAGTCTTCAACGCCCATCAGCTCACCTAGATGGCGTGTCCCTCTGCTGAGGATGGCAGCTCAACCCCTTCTATTTACATGGCATGCCAATCTCATTTCCTATAACATTTCAAGTACCTGCCTGAATAAAAAAATAAATAAAAAACCCTCAGTGATCTGTGAATTTTGCACCTTAAATGAATTAAAGACTACACAAGTCAGGGTTGAAACACACTGATTAGCATGTGTGGGAAAATTAGATATGTAGCTCCTCTTTTGAAGAAGACTCAAGTCCTTCAGTGTTACCAGTTCAATTCCTTTCCCATGTACTAAATTTTTCTAGTCTGGGAGAGTAACAAGAACGACCTGAAACCAAACAAAGGAAAGAGGGGCACTAGGGAAGAACCAAAGACATTAGTGGTGAGATTCAAACCTGATATATAGTATACAACCAGATCATTACATTTTGTGAAATATAAAACTAAGACACTCCAGTTAACCAGCCAGCAATTACATTACCAATATTAGATATATAAAAATGAATGGTAGTGCAAATTTTTTGCTCAGAATGTTTTATTGAATTTCAAACCATTATATAGTACAAATATTGTAAACTCAGAGAACAAACACATAAAATACAAGAGCTATAAATATTATACAAGCAAGAAAAGAAAAAAGTTAACTGCTTCACACTTAGGCCCTGATCCTGCAATTAGATCTATGCAGATGTACTCATGTGTGCTTGCAGAATCTGATTAAAGTCACCTGCAGAGCATTATTCAAGAAAATCCTGGTCTATGGTTTAGTTCCCTGGATGTTTCTAAGTTTACTATCTTTTCTTTCAAATGAATTCAGTCATTATATGAACTGCCTCAGCTATTGTATGCGTGAGGTTGGATCATAAAGATTACTCAGGGAAAAACAGAATTGAAGTAAAGCAACATGTGCTCTCTAGTGTTCTCTATGGGGTAAAATGAGTGATCATCTTAGGCCTTGTCTACACTACGAGAGTAGTTCGATTTTACTTAAATCGAATATTTGGAATCGATATTGCAAAGTCGAACGTGTATGTCCACACTAAGGACAGTAATTCGACTTTGTGAGTCCACACTAACGGGGAAAGCGTTGACATTGGAAGCGGTGCACTGAGGGCAGCTATCCCATAGTTCCCGGAGTCCCCGCCGCCCATTGGAATTCTGGGTGGAGCCGCAAATGCCTTCTGGGTAAAAAAAAAAAGGTGCCAGGGTGCTTTTGGGTAACTGTCGTCATCCGTCCATCACTCCCGCCCTCCCTCCCTCCCCGAAAGCGCCGGCGGGAAATCATTTCGCGCACTTTTCAAGTCATTGACAGCGCGGACGCCACAGCACTGTGAGCATGGAGCCCGCTGCAACCATCGCTGCAGTTGTGGCCGCTCTCAACGCCTCGCAGCTTATCATACAGGTTGCCCTGAGGCAGATGCAGAAAAGTCAGGCGAGGAGGCTACGTCAACGCGGTGATGGCCTGAAGTGTGAGAGTAGCACAGACCTCTCAGAAAGCAGGGGACCCAGCGCCGAGGACATCACGGTGGCAATGGGTCATGTTGATGCCGTGGAACGGCGATTCTGGGCACGGGAAACAAGCACTGAGTGGTGGGACCGCATAGTGCTGCAGGTCTGGGATGAATCACAGTGGCTGCGAAACTTCCGCATGCGGAAGGGAACTTTCCTTGAACTTTGTGAGTTGCTGTCCCCTGCCCTGAAGCGCAATGACACCCGGATGCGACCAGCCCTGACTGTCCATAAGCGAGTGGCCATAGCCCTCTGGAAGCTTGCAACGCCTGACAGCTACCGGTCAGTCGCGAGCCAGTTTGGGGTGGGCAAATCTACCGTGGGGGTTGTTGTGATGCAAGTAGCCAAGGCAATCGTTGATGTACTGCTGCCAAAGGTAGTGACCCTGGGAAACGTGGAGGCGATCATAGATGGCTTCGCAGCGATGGGATTCCCAAACTGCGGTGGGGCCATAGATGGAACTCACATCCCTATCCTGGCACCGGACCACCAGGCCACCCAGTACATTAACAGAAAGGGCTACTTTTCCATGGTGCTGCAAGCACTGGTGGACCACAGGGGACGTTTTACCAACATCTACGTGGGATGGCCGGGCAAGGTTCATGACGCTCGTGTTTTCAGGAACTCTGGTCTGTTTAGATGGCTGCAGCAAGGTATTTACTTCCCGGACCACAAAATAACTGTTGGGGATGCCTATAGTCATCCTCGGGGACCCAGCCTACCCGCTAATGCCCTGGCTCATGAAGCCCTATACAGGTGCCCTGGACACTGAAAAAGAACTCTTCAACTACCGGCTGAGCAAGTGCAGAATGGTGGTGGAGTGTGCTTTTGGACGTCTCAAGGGGAGATGGAGAAGCTTGCTGACTCGCTGTGATCTCAGCGAAACCAATATCCCCATTGTTATAGCAGCTTGCTGTGTGCTCCACAATCTCTGTGAGAGCAAGGGGGAGACCTTTATGGCGGGGTGGGAGGTTGAGGAAATTAGCCTGGCTGCTGATTACTCACAGCCAGACAGCCGGGCGATTAGAAGAGACCAGCGGGAAGCGCTGTGCATCCGGGAGGCTTTGAAAGCAAAGTTCCTGAGTGAGCAGGGTAACCTGTGACTTTCTAATTTTGTGTACAGAGAAGCCTTCACCCCACTTCCAACACACGTTTCAAAATAAAAATAGTTCTACTTTGTTAAAGCACACCGTTTTCTTTAATACTGTTTTCGCGGGAATTTTTTAAAACTGGGACGCAGACTGTGGTGCGGAGCGGGTGTAGTGTAGTCGCGCGAATGCAGCTTCTAAACTGAAGGACTGACAGGCTCCGCTGCGGTGGGATGGTTCTTTCAACGGAGCCTGTCACCCCTCCTGATAGGGACTGTGTGTATGGGGGTTCTATGTGACTTTGTGGCGGGGGGGGACGCTTACAGATCCCCTGCTGTGTGGCTCTGTGATCCTGCCTAAGGACCGCCGCTTCAGATCTCTAACTGCCCTCCCGTGCCACAAAGTCACAGAGCAACCCACCTCCCACCACATAACATGAAAAGAACCTCCCAGACTAACCAGGGTAAGTAGTCACTGCATCACTGCACTATGTATGTGCCCTGCTGCTGTGCCTGCCCCCGACTATGTACCCTGCCAAAGGTGACTGTCCTGTCCAATTACCAACCCCCTTTCCCCCCCTCCTCCAAAAGAACATGATGGAAACAGTAGTTAACAGAAACATATTTTTTATTAACAACTACACAGGGGACTGGGAAGTGAAACTTGGACGGGGGCTTGTGTCAGGCGGGAAGGAAAGAACTTGTCAAACTTTGGGGACTGAGAGCCTTCTGCTGCTCGAGCTCTCTGCAGGGGTGCAGTGAGAGTTAGCAGGGACTCTGCCGCCTCTCCTTCTGTGCACTTTGGGTGAAGGGAGTATGGGACTTGGTGGCGGGGGAGGGCGGTTAGAGATGGACTGCAGCGGGGCTCTGTCCTCCTGCCTCCGTTCCTGCAGAACATCCACAAGGCGCCGGAGCGTGTCCGTTTGCTCCCTCAGTAGTCCAAGCAGGGTTTGAGTCGCCTGCTGGTCTTCCTGACGCCACCTCTCCTCCCGATCCATGTTGGCTTGGTGCATTTGGGACAAGTTCTCCCGCCACTGGGTCTGCTGTGCTGCCTGTGCTCTGGAGCAGGCTATAAGCTCGGAGAACATGTCCTCCCGTGTCCTCTTCTTCTTATGCCTAATCCTCCCTAGCCTCTGGGAGTGTGATGACAGGCTAGGTTGTGAGACAGTCGCAGATGGGGCTGTGGGAATGGGAAAAAGGGAGTGAATTCCTCAGAAACATAAATGTAGTTGTGAACAAAGAACATAGTCTTTCTCTGTGAACAGGACCATGCACAGCACCTATCACATGCGCACTCAGCACAAGGTCGAATTCTCGGCCTTCGCATTCAGTGTCTGTGGTTTTGCAGAGCACTTTTGAGAACCCTGTCAGGACAACGGAATTTCTGTTGCAGGCAGACATGGTAAGCCGTAGATTCGTGGCAGCTTAAAACTTTAATATTAGCAATGGCCTCATTTCACATTGAAATCAATGTCGGTCCCTGCTGCCAGCAATCCGGCAAGCAGGAAGTTTGCTCCTGTCCCACACCCTCGCGGCTGTCCCCGGGAACGATCCCTTTCGGCTGACCCTTTCCCGCCTCCACCGCGTGGCTGCAAACCAGCCAACACTAACATTCCCCTACCTCATTCAAAGCAGGTCTTCATGAGCGACATCACCCTCATGAGGATCTCTGAGAGCGACAGACAGAGAATGCTCCGGGAAAGCCTTCAAAGACCAGGGCTGTATGCCGCCATGCTGTGCCAAGCAATGATTCCGGAGTACTTGCTAGTCTCGTGGCGCGGCAACGTGTCCTACTACGGAGGACCCAATAAGGCCGCTCTCCCCAAGAACCTAATGCAGCGGATTTCAAATTACCTGCAGGAGAGCTTCCTTGAGATGTCCCAGGAGGATTTCTGCTCCATCCCCGGACATATAGACCGCATCTTACTGTAGCTGCAGTAGCAGGGACTACACAGTAGAGCGGCTTGGGCAGGACAATCATGCAAAACCGGACATTGCTAGATTTTTTTGAAATACTTGCACTGCCCATGACTGAACCGTTAAGTTATTCAAACTAATCATGAGAAACCCATTTTTTACATTGTTAATAATCATGTTCTGTTACAAATAAATGTTTAGATGTTTACAACACTTACTGGATGATCCTTCACCAGATTCTGTGTCCGGGGTAACGGCTGGGGAGGGTTGGTAGGGGATCTCTGTAAGGGTGATGAAGAGATCCTGGCTGTCGGGGAAATCAGCGTTGTGAGCGCTGTCGACTGCCTCGTCCTCCTCATCTCCTTCCTCATCTTCCCCGTCCGCTAACATGTCCGAGGATCCGGCCGTGGACACTATCCCATCCTCAGAGTCCACAGTCAGTGGTGGGGTAGTGGTGGCGGCCGCACCGAGGATGGAATGCAGTGCCTCGTAGAAACGGGATGTCTGGGGATGGGATCCGGAGCGTCCGTTTGCCTCTTTGGTCTTCTGGTAGCCTTGCCTCAGCTCCTTGATTTTCACGCGGCACTGCGTTACATCCCGGCTGTATCCTCTCTCTGCCATGTCTTTAGAGATCTTCTCATAGATCTTTGCATTCCGTCTTTTGGATCGCAGCTCGGAAAGCACGGACTCATCGCCCCACACAGCGATGAGATCCAAGACTTCCTGATCAGTCCATGCTGGGGCCCTCTTTCTATTCTGAGATTGCACTGCCATCAGTGCTGGAGAGCTCTGCATCGTTGCCAGTGCTGCTGAGCTCGCCACGATGTCCAGACAGGAAATGAGATTCAAACTGGCCAGACAGGAAAAGGAATTCAAATTCAAATTTTCCCGGGGCTTTTCCTGTGTGGCTGGTCAGAGCATCCGAGCTCGTACTGCTGTCCAGAGCGTCAACAGAGTGGTGCACTGTGGGATAGCTCCCGGAGCTATTAGCGTCGATTTCCATCCACACCTAGCCTAATTCGACATGGCCATGTCGAATTTAGCGCTACTCCCCTCGTCGGGGAGGAGTACAGAAGTCGAATTAAAGAGACCTCTATGTCGAACTAAATACCTTCGCGGTGTGGACGGGTGCAGGGTTAATTCGATGTAACGGCGCTAACTTCGACATAAACGCCTAGTGTAGACCAGGCCTTACTTGCAGGGAGAGCACATGCTTTCTTTTTTCTGGAATTGCCAATCTTGGAAGTTGCACTTGGTAGACGGGAGAAAACAACTTAGCTCAAGTGTTGTTTGATACACTAAAACTGTCTGTCTGTGCCTGACATACAATGCTCACACAATGGGCCAAAATCCACTGCAGCAGAATTAAAACAATTCAGTACCAAATGAGAATTTCAGCAGAAAATGTCTTCTGCTGGGTATTCACAAAGCAATGGGAAGGCAGAGTTGGCAGTAAAGACAACCAAGAGCCAGGTAGCAATGCCAAAGGCAAAATAGATGGGAAGAGACCATCACAATGCACTCTACTAGGGACTATTAGCACAGGACAGAGGCTGATGGGCCAGGGAACCAAAACTCTGCTTCAGGGCCGGCCCACAACATTTTGGCACCTGAGCCGGGGAGCTCAAATGATACCCCCATATCCCCTTGCTTGGGCCAAAACTTTGAAAGGTCTCAATTCTGCCTTCTTCCTGTTCTACATCTTTCATGGTACTGCTCTGCTACCTACCCCAATAAAGGAGAACTAACAACTTAAAATGCCTTGTTCAAATATTTTAAGTAACACTTAACTTTCAAACGCCTGAACAGCAAATGTAACTTTTCTTGTCTGCATGGTAAACACTGGCATTTTTATCTGTTTGAATAATCAAAGTGGTGCTTTCTGTGCCTTCTTGGTTGCAAAGATTTGAACTACTTCCTGAAGGTCCACACTCAGGGCCAGCTCATGCTCTGTTGAGATGGTTGCAAGGCCAACCAGCCTCTCCTGTGTCATTGTGGATCATAGATATTTTTATTAACTTCAGCTTGGAGAAGCTGCGTTATCCACCGGCAACTGTTACAGGAAGTGTTAGAAGTATGCACAGAGCAACAAAAGCATTTGGAAAGAGGGTGATCATCTTATTTGTGCACATATATTCCAGAAAAACCTTTGGAGTTGATCTTGTTGAAATATATCTTGAAAGGGCTTTCAGTTCATCACCTAACTCACACGCATCAATATTGCACATGTCATCATGTATCAACACTGTCTCTAGTGGCCTGCATTGCTGGTGTAGGTCTTCTTCAGGTATAGTGAGGAGTTTTGGAATATCATACAACATCTCAAATATACTGCTGTGTTCCTTGAGCTGGATGAAACATTCTTCAACTGACTGTATTGCACAATCTAGCACCTGGTTAAAGAATTCAACTTTGAATTGTTGTTTGGGGTCTCTTGTGGGATTATCCCATGCCTCGTAATCAAAATGTCTTCTTCTTCGGTGACTCTTGTGTATTCTTGAATGGGTGGGAAAATAGCTTCAGTGTGAAGTTCCTCTGCAAACTTCTGTGCACTCTTCAGAACGTTTTGAAATCCCTCATCTGACTGGTAAGACTGTAGATATGACTTTGCTTTGTCCAGTTGTTCCATTGCTCCAGATATATCAAGGTCCCTAACCCTAACCCTAACCCTAACCGATGCAATCTTCTCTTGATGCTGATCATCTATGGTGGCCTTTAACATTAGTGTCATCTCAAGCTCTTTCCACCTATAGAATGCTCTCTGGTGATTTGCTGCCTTCTCATGGCATGCCAGATTTCTAGCCATTCCTTCCAGTCCTTTGTTCCTGTAGAACCCAATGTGGCTGGAACATTAGACTGGAAGAGTTTGCACCAAAAACAGTATGCAGCATTCTGGGTTTTGAGTATATAAGCTATGGCCTCTCCACTTTGTCTCTCCATTGGGGATTTCATGCCAGTAATGTGTTGGATGGAAAATTCTATTTTCATTGTCTTTGGGGAACATGAAGTTTTTCACCTGCTGTGGCCCATGCAGTACAAGGACGTCTCTCAGGCTACTGCTCAAGTGTGTCCACAGTCCTGGATCATCTAGACTTAAGGAACTAACCTCAGTAGCAGCTGTTTCTTGCGCCTCCACCATACCCTTCTCTGATCTACACTTTTCTTCAGGAACGCATGGTTCCATCCATTTGCGACGGAGATATGGATGCTGCAGTAGCTGTCAGGTTACCTGCACTCTGAATAATTGGAAGATCAGGCATCTCCTCACCACTCACATCCTCACTGGGGCAGTAAGGCTCACATGAACATTTGTGTCTATGTATCTCAGGAGAGCTCCTTCCTGCTTAGATAGAAAAGCTTCCTTTGCTTTCTTTCTTTTTCTGAATGCTGCCCCAGAGGAGTGTTTTCTTCTTTCATTCATGACTGCTGTTCTGCACCAGCTATAATGGCTCTCAACACTCAGTTGAAGGGACAAATAAGCAGGCTGGTAGCAGGGCCTGAGTAAGGGAAGATATCAGTGTCTTAAGGGCCTAACTGGCTCCTACTACTTCAGTTGACTGCCTATTCTCCTCAAGTGGGTTCCGGGAAGCAGCAGGAAACAGGAAGTTCCCTGAGAAATTGGTGTTAATCAGTCCAGGCTCCTGGGGGTGCTAGAGAGGTACCTAAGAGGCTCCTCCTCCTCTTTCTCCCTGCAGCTCCTGCTGCTTTCTGTTATTCCCTCTCACCTTTTCTCCTACCTGCCTGTTATGCCTCTTGTGCCCTCCTTCCTCCAGCACAGCACTCCACCATCTCTGTGCATCTAGAGCAGAGAGAATATATATGCACCATCTGCAGATACAATTTTCTACACTCTGGGTCCTAGTGGCACCCCCCCCCCCGACAGTCTGGCACCTGAGGCGGCCACCTCAGTTAGTCTCAGTGTAAGGCCAGCCTTGCTCTGCTTCCTTGGAGGGGTGGTCTGCTGGACTAGTGAAGGAATGGCAGACAGTACACAGAAACAATGAAGAGAATGCCAAGCAAGGCAGGCATCCTGCTACAACAAAGGAGCCAGAGACCTGAGACCACTATGCATAGGAGAGCATGTTTGGATCCAACCATCAAATAGCCACACAAAGCAATGGCAATAGGAAACAATCCAATCGAGGGTGGAATGCTGGCCATATGAGTTAGTTACAGACTCCTGACAGCAGTGGAGTTAAAACTCAAGACTGTGAAATAGCCAGTAGACAGCCCACACATCCCAGACAGTTTGGGCCAAGCCAGGACCAGGAAGACTGAGAGAGAGCCTTAGCCATCAGATGGCCTGATGTAGGAGCATCAGAAGAAATCAGGCATATGAATACCAGAGGAAAAACTGGAAGCCATCCAACAGACTGAAGTCAGCAATAGGGTCGAACCAAGCCGCTATCAAGAGCAATACCTCAATCAAGAAGGAGGAGACTGCTTAGAAGACCAGCTTACTTGGTAGACTATGAGGCCTAACAGCCTGCAATGGGATGGCAGTAAAGGCTATGTCCCTATGGTGAGCTATGTACTAGTAACCTCCAGCCTCACCATATCAGTAAATACTAGCAGAAAAGATAGAACAATTTTTGAAGGGAAAGATGTAGCAGCCTTCAAGAAACCATGGAGAGAGGAGCATAGTTTGCAACAAGGCATCATTTGGAGGAGGCACCAATATATTCATGTCTTGAATACTAGCTGCAGTTGCAGCACCTCTGTAAATAGTTCTCTTAACATTTCTAAAATGAAAATACACCTCTATCCCGATATAACGCGACGCAATATAACACGGATTTGGATATAACGTGCTAAAGCAGTGCTCTGGGGGTGCGGGGGGATGCGGCTGTGTGCTCCGGCGGATCAAAGCAAGTTCAATATAATGTGGTTTCACCTATAATGCGGTAAGATTTTTTGGCTCCCGAGGACAGCATTATACCGGGGTAGAGCTGTAGTTGTCTTTTCATGCAATTACGCAGCATGAGATACATGTCACAGAAATTAAGAAAAAATCAGGTCTGATAGAAACTAGGGCCTGTACAATATGAAGAGGAAGTTAATAATGCTGCTTCTGCTCTCAGCTCTATCATTCAACTTATGGGCCTTAAGTTTATATAAATATTACTTTACATCAGCCCCAATACAACTTCTTATTTGACTTGCACACTGTGCAAATGAGGAGATGGAGGCTGCTGTTAGTTATATAAATTATACGCCTATTGTTTTATCATATTTTGGCTGCTTATGTGTACAATTCAGCTGTCCATACGCTATTTGCATCAATATTGTCTGTACATAAACAGTGAAAAGGGATTTTGGTGTGTGACTCTGCCTTTCAGTACTTACTGAGCCCTTTTTTGTCTTGTGATTGCAGAGGTGTTAATGGGAGACTTCACCTTGGATAGTCTCTTAGAATATGTTAATTACTTATGCTAAATGTTCTGTTCCACCTTGAATTTAGCTGTGGCACTCTGAGTACCTTTCTCAGACTGGAAGAAGACCTCTGGGTAGTTCAAAAGCTTGTCTCTTTTACCAACAGAAGTTGGTTCAATAAAATATATTACCTCACCCACCTTGTCTTTCTAAGCCCACTAATGAAATTCTGAGATAGCTGCTATAATACTTCCTCCTTTACCTGAAACTAATTTTTTCAATCATTCAGCATATTTCAGCTATGTGCCAACAACTTATTTTCTGTTAACATTCATATGAACCAAACCTTACTTGCGAGAATTTTCAGGAGAAATTAACACAGAAGCAGAAATAACATGGCAAACCAAACTACAATTTTGAAATGACAAAAGTGATCATAAATAATTTTTCTCATCATTTCTCCAGCACTTGTCATCATAGTAGTGTGCAATGAATATGATTTTGAAAAGGTGAGAATGAGCCAGAGTTCTTAGTTTATATATTAGCATTCTGATAAATAGCTCTGTATTCTATGGTGCAGATGTATTTGATACATTTCATCTTTAAATAGCTTCTCAAATGCGGGTAAGGGGATACTTGGCCTTTACACCATCCTCTGGCAAAGAGTTCCACAAGTTGACTGTGTATTGTGTGAAGAAATATTTCCTTTTGTTTGTTTTAAACTTGCTGCATATGAATGTCTTTGGTTACCCCAAATTCTTGTGTTATGAGGAGTAGTAAATAACACTTCCTTATTTACTTTCTCCATTAATCTCTCCTCAGATGGAAGCTGTTCCATATCTCTAATCATTTTTGTTGCCCTTTTCTGAAACTTTTCCAATTCCAATATAGCTTTATTCATCGGATGGGGTGACCACATCTGCACACAGTATTCAAGATCTGTGCATACCATGGATTTATACAGAGGCAATATATTTTCTGTCTTATTATCTATCACCTTCCTAATGGTTTCCAACATTCTGTTAGCCTTTTTGACTGCCACTGCATATTGTGTGAATGTGTTCAGAGAATTATCCACAATGACTCCAAGATCTTTCTTGAGTGGTAACAGCTAATTTAATCCCCATCATTTTATATGTATATTTGACATTGTTTTTCAATGTGCATTACTTTGCATTTATCAACATTTAATTTCTTCTGCATTTTCTTGCCCAGGCACCCAGTTTTGTGAGGTCCCTTTGTAACTCTTTGCAGTCTGCTTTGGACTTAACTATCTTGAATAGTTTTGTATCATCTGCAAATTTTGCCACCTCCCTGTTTATCCCTTTTTCCAGATCATTTATGAATATGTTGAATAGTACTGGTCCCAGTGCAGATCCCTGGGGGACACCACTATTTACCTCTCTCCATGCTGAGTACTGACCATTTATTCCTACCCTTTGTTTCCTATCTTTTAACTAGTTACTGATCCATGAGGGAACCTCCCCTCTTATCCCATGATATCTTATTTTGCTTAAAAGCTTTTGGTGAGGGACCTTGTCAAAGGCTTTCTGAAAATCTAAATACACTATATCCACTGGATCTCCTCAGTCCACATGCTTGTTGACCCTCTCAAAGAATTCTAGTAGATTGGTGAGGCATGATTTCACATTACGAAAACCATGTTGTCTCTTCCCCAACAAATTGTGGGGAAGGATAGCTCAGTAGTTTGAGCATTGGCCTACTAAACCCAGGGTTGTGAGTTCAATCCTTGAAGGGGCCATTTAGGGATCTGGGGCAAAAATCTGTCTGAGGATTGGTCCTGCTTTGAGCAGGGGGTTGGACTAGATGACCTCCTGAGGTCCCTTCCAACCCTGATATTCTATGATATGATATATGTGTTTGGTGTCCCTAACCTCTGTTTGCCTGAAGCTGGGAATGGACAAAGAGGAGTGATCACTTGATGATTACCTGTTCTGTCATTCCCTTTGGTACACTGGTCTACAATTTTTGAGAAGTCGTCTGCTTCAGAGATAAAATGTGCTATTTATTATGTATTTTGATGTGCTGAATTCAAATATGACAATTAAAACAGCTGATTGGCTACTGTTTCTAAGATATTTAAGTTTTTACATTTTATGTCTATGTATATTGTGTAGATAGTAGAGTTTTAATCATAAATTGTAAACCTAGGTCTTTTCATGTGTTTATGGTTGCTTTACATGATAAGATTTCACCTGTCCTGTTTATGTAACACTTTAAAAATCAGCAAAAGAGTTATATAAATAAAATTTATTATGAAACAAAAGGCAAAAAACTATTATATACATAGTTTAGTCCTATTCAGTGTCTACTTGGAGCTTTTTGGCTTGTCTCTTGTATTCATTAAATGGAGCATCTCTTGTCACTGTCCAGCAATAGTCTGCAAGCATTGATGGGCTCCATTTGCCCTGATAGCGTTTCTCCATTGTTGCAATGTCCTGGGGAAATCGCTCGCCATGCTCGTCGCTCACTGCTCCGCAGTTCGGTGGAAAAAAATCTAGATGAGAGTGCAAAAAATGTATCTTTAGTGACATGTTGCAACCAAGGCTATTGTATGCCTTGAGGAGGTTTTCCACCAACAACAACCTGTAGTTGTCTGCCTTGTTGTTTCGGAGAAAATTTATTGCCACTAACTGGAAGGCTTTCCATGCCGTCTTTTCCTTGCCACACAGTGCATGGTCAAATGCATCATCTCGAAGAAGTTCAAGAATCTGAGGACCAACAAAGACACCTTCCTTTATCTTAGCTTCACTTAACCTTGGAAATTTTCCATGGAGGTACTTGAAAGCTGCTTGTGTTTTGTCAATGGCCTTGACAAAGTTCTTCATCAGACCCAGCTTGATGTGTAAGTGTGGTAACAAAATCTTCCTTGATTCAACAAGTGGTGGATGCTGAACACTTTTCCTCCCAGGCTCCAATGACTGTTGGAGTGGCCAATCTTTCTTGATGTAGTGGGAATCTCTTGCACGACTATCCCATTCGCAGAGAAAACAGCAGTTCTTTATGTATCCAGTCTGCAGACCAAACAAGAGAGCAACAACCTTCAAATCGCCACAAAGCTGCCACTGATGTTGGTCATAGTTTATGCACCTCAAAAGTTGTTTCATGTTGTCATAGATTTCCTTCATATGGACTGCATGACCAACTGGAATTGATGGCAAAAGATTGCCATTATGCAGTAAAACAGCTTTAAGACTTGTCTTCGATGAATCAATGAACAGTCTCCAATCATCTGGATCGTGAACGATGTTGAGGGCTGTCATCACACCATCGATGTTGTTGCAGGCTACAAGATCACCGTCCATGAAGAAGAATGGGACAAGATCCTTTTGACGGTCATGGAACATGGAAACCCTAACATCACCTGCCAGGAGATTCCACTGCTGTAGTCTGGAGCCCAACAGCTCTGCCTTACTCTTGGGTAGTTCCAAATCCCTGACAAGGTCATTCAGTTTACCTTGTGTTAGGAGGTGTGGTTCAGAGGAGGAGGATGGGAGAAAATGTGGGTCCTGTGACATTGATGGTTCAGGACCAGAAGTTTCATCCTCTTCCTCTTCCTCGTCTAACTCAAGTGAGAAGGATTCTGGTGCATCAGGAACCTGCAGTCCTTCTCCTTGGGGTATTGGGCGTATAGCCGATGGAATGTTTGGATAATGCACAGTCCACTTTTTCTTTTTTGACACACCTTTCCCAACTGGAGGCACCATGCAGAAGTAACAATTGCTGGTATGATCTGTTGGCTCTCTCCAAATCATTGGCACTGCAAAAGGCATAGATTTCCTTTTCCTGTTCAACCACTGGTGAAGATTTGTTGCACAAGTGTTGCAGCGTATATGTGGGGCCCACCTCTTGTCCTGATCTCCAATTTTGCAGCCAAAATAAAGGTGATAGGCTTTCTTAACCATAGTGGTTATACTGCGCTTTTGTGATGCAAAAGTCACTTCACCACAAACATAGCATAAGTTATCTGCACTGTTCACACAAGTACGAGGCAACTCTGCTCACTTTGGCTAAACAGAAATGTGTCCCTTTGCAAAATCAAACACTGACAAATAAGAGAGCACGACACTGTGTGATTTCTAGAGCTGATGTAGGGCAATTTCTTCAGCTATTCCCAAGTCAAGGGTCGTATATACTGACCCAATAGCATATCTTGAAAACTAGAGCCAATCAACAATTTTAAGCATCATTTTCGTTCTCAGTGACCCAGAATTAGTAAAGTTTGACTACATTTATTTCAGAAGCATTTTGGCTGTAGAGCAGTGGTATTGGCCACTATCAGAAGACAGGATACTGGGCTAGATGGACTTTGGTCTGACCCAGTATGGCAGTTCTTATGAAGAAATATTGCAGTTTGCATCACAGTGTATTTTTAAGAAAATATGTTACAAAATTTCAATATAGAATTTTTTTAAAACTATAACCTAAAGAGAGATAAGAGAGGTTTAGATTCCAGATATTTAAGTGGCTTCAACCAGTGTAGCCTTAGAGAGATACTGAAATACATGGTAATATTTGGAAACCAAAAAAAACCCCAACATATCCTAGTTGTCTTCTAAAAATGATCTGCTGTTGGTTTATAAGATGGGACGTCTCATTTGGAAAGGAGAGAAACATTTAGGGAGTAACATGGGTTAATCAGTTAAAAGAGCACTTGTGACTGGTTTCCCCTTGAGCAGGGCCGGCTTTAGACCGATTCAGACGATTTGGCTGAATTGGGCCCCGCGCCAAGAGGGCCCCGCGCTGCAGCTCTCCACCCCGCCCCCAGCTCACTTCCCCCTCCTCCCCTCCCCTGAACGCTCCGCCCCCTCCCCTGCTTCCCGTGAATCAGAGATTCGCGGGAAGTCTGAAAAGAAGCAGGGGCGGAGAAGGGCTCCGGGGAGGCGCCACCCATTCCTGCCGATCACGCAGGCCCCAGCGGCTCTGGCCTGTCTCGGGTCCGGCCCGGCCCCCGCGGCGCGGCTCGGGTCGGGTCCGGCCCGGTCAGTGCGGCTCGGGTCGGCTCCGGCCCGGTCCCCACTGCGCTGCTCGGGTCCGGCCCGGCCCCCGCGGCGCGTTGCGGCTCCGGCCCGGCCCCAACCCGGTCCCCACGGCGCGGCGCGGCCCCAGCCCGGTCCCCACGGCGCGGCGCGGCTCCGGCCTGGTCCCCGCGGCGCGGCTCCGGGTCGGACCCAAGCCCGGCAACCCCGGCCGGAGCGCGGCTCGATTCCTGGGGGCGGGGCTTGCAGCAAGCCCCGCCCCCAGGAATCGGGCCCCACTCTTGCTAAAGCCGGCCCTGCCCTTGTGGGTCAGCAATGTGAAAAGGGAGTTATGGTCTGATATCTTTATTAAAGTTCATAAACTTGGTAATCATGAACCACAAAGTTTTAATAAGCAATTTATAAATTAATCAGAAGGCAGTGAATATTAAGAGTAATGATCTCATTTCAGTATAAATGAGCTAATTAACATGTTGGCTTCTGATGGCTAAAACATTGCTGTAGAATCTATTTCTGATTATTTTACTTAAAACAAAAAAAACATTGATGTAAACAATTGATCCCCAGCCAAGAATCTTACTGGGTCTCAAATTCAATTTTTAATTTCCAAGTTGGCATAATAGGATTTTTCCCCTGATAAAATGCCTCTTGTTATTCAATAGTTATTACATTTAGCATTTGTTGTTCAGCAATTATGAAATTCTTGAAAATAAAATAAAATTCAAATAATCAGATTGTTTGCTCAGCCACATCTCTGTGAGGCTATGGGTTAGTTTTCAGATGTAACTTGCAGTATCCTCTATAAAAGTTGAAAATACTTAGCAGAAGTAATATCTGGGGAGACCACTCCTTCCATGCACATTTGTGGGTCAGCGTAGATGCATGTGGTAGGCCTACCAGCCACACTCCTCCGCTGTGGGACTGAAGAGTTGTGGTGGTGTATATAGAAGACATCTAAGATAGTCCATCCCTATAATAAGTGCGTTAAATCACATATGTAGATTATGTATATTAATCATTCTGTCAGGCAACTGGAACATTCAATGAGTTGGTCAATGAACATTCAATTTCCTCCAATTAGTAACATTTTCAGACGTTTGGTCAAATGATTGGAACTACGATCATGGTTATAGAAAGATTATAGCGGTACACATTTTTATAAAAGAAGGCAGGGGGATTTTTGGTTGAAATATTGATGCTCCAGGAGAGAAAGCAAAAGAGCAATCCAATGGGAAATACAGTAATTAGAGCTGGTAACATTTTTTCCATCTTAAACATTTTTTTTTTGACAAAAATGGCTTTTTCACAAACTGTAATAATTTGTTAAATATCTGGTTTTGTCAAAATTTGGGGTTTTCATCAGAAAAACTCAAGACCTTTGAATTTTAGTAAACTCAAAAATGTTCTGTTGCCCGTCTCCAAAAAACTAGTTTCCACAAAAACCTCAAGAAAAATTCAAAATACAATTTCTTTAAAAATAAATTGTCAGATTTTATGGAGAAAAATAATGTACAAACTAGCTCTATTAGTAGTTAGATTTTGTTTATATAATAGAATTCTGAATATCTAAAAGTTATAAAAATAACACATTTTTAAAGTAAAATAAACAAGGAAGAGAGCATGTGAATGTCAGTGTTTGCACCCCACCAAATATGCAGTCAAGGCTGAAAAGTGCCTGCACTCAAGGATTGATGGATTTGAAACTTTGAGCAAGGGCAGGAAGTCTTATGCCAGAGCATCAGTTACTTAATATTTAATCACACCCACACACTCATCATTGAAATGATTACATCCCAGCATCCTCCCCTCTCACCCTGTGAAGAGGTAAGACGTCTCCTAGTCCCCATTCACTGCTTTAACCACTAGACTATACTGCCTCCACATAGCATGCATATAGCTTGTAGAACAGGCAGCATATTACAGACAAAAATGGATTTCCTTTTGAAAAATGTTTCATGTTATGGCTCTGTATGGGGACTTATGCTGCAAAGCATTAGAATAGCTTGTGTGAGTAAATTTACTCAGAACGAGTATGTTTTGTTTTTTTGTAATACAAATCAGTTGGGATTATTGCTGAATTAAATGGTGTTAAAGGTGGTCATGTGACAATGAAGGGAAGGATATGTTAGCTTTATTACAATCTATAATTTTGTGGAATTTCCTTGGAAGTTATAAAGCAACAGCCCATCCGTTAGTCATGGCTAGAATTTTAAAATGTCAGGGCTCTGTGAACATGAGCTGGAGAAAGAATTATAAAAAGTAAAGTTTTTGCTTTCAGGCACTTAACTTGAACTGAAGAGCCCATGACCCTAGTGGAAATAGGAGGGAGAACCTTGAAAATAGTTTTTGGTTGATATGATAAGGGAATAATATAAATTCCCTTCACTTGAGATCAATATATACCAAAAGCAAGATTAACTCTCATGGCTCTCAGCAGACGTACTTGTATGGTGTGTATATAAGTGACAAAGGGCTCTTATAACTGATTGGTATTTATTGAAATGTATTGATTACACAAGTAAACTGAGTGTCTCTCCCAAGATGTGAAGTACATAGACTCAGAGCTATAACTGGACACTGTAATCCATTTAGTAAAACTAATAACTACATCTTTCTCCTTTCTAGCCTCTTCTTGAATACCTCTTTCATTTCTTCTGGTTGTCTACTACACTGCACAGTTCTTAATTATTGTATAAGAAAGGTATAGTACTTTAATGTGTATACTTATTATTAGGCTTTACAATGAATATATAGCACATGCCCAGAGATTGTGATGGGTTTTAATAAATAAAAATAAATTAACAGTGTGCCTACTTGTAGCAGTGGTGGGCAACCTGTGATCCACACGCGGCCCATCAGGGCAAGCCGCTGAGGGGCCACAGACAGTTTGTTTACATGTGCACGGCTGGTCACAGCTCCCAATGGCTGCAGTTCGTCATTCCCGGCCAATGGGAGCTATGAGAAGCAGCAGGAGCCTGGCCGCTGATTCCCGCAGCTCCCGTTGTCTGGGAATGGTGAACCGCAGCCACTGGGAGCTGTGGGCGGCCATGCACATGTAAACAAACTATCTGGCAGTCCTCCAGCAACTTACCCTGATGGGCCGCGGGACACAGGTTGCCCACCACTGAGTTGTAGGCTCCGCTCTGGCACACAGGACCCAGACTTTGATTTCCTGTTACAGTCTCTTCAATGTGTGTGGGGGCAGAAATATCCTAAATCCTGTAATAAGCTGGTTTTAGTAGGTTTTGTAAACTATTATTGCTTAGATGGAAGACAGGTGCTTTCAATCTAACCAACTTTGACATTATTTGGCAGTGAAGTGAAGATAATAGGGGATCTGCATTACCCAAGTCTCTGCTACTGAAATGAGTGATAAAAGTGAGCACGTATCAGAGGGGTAGCCGTGTTAGTCTGAATCTGTAAAAAGCAACAGAGAGTCCTGTGGCACCTTTAAGACTAACAGAAGTATTGGGAGCATAAGCTTTCGTGGGTAAGAACCTCACTTCTTCAGACGCAAGTAATGGAAATCTCCAGAGGCAGGTATAAATCAGTATGGAGATAACGAGGTTAGTTCAATCAGGGAGGGTGAGGTGCTCTGCTAGCAGTTGAGGTGTGAACACAAAGGGAGGAGAAACTGCTTCTGTAGTTGGAAAGCCATTCACAGTCTTTGTTTAATCCTGATCTGATGGTGTCAAATTTGCAAATGAACTGGAGCTCAGCAGTTTCTCTTTGGGCACCTTGATGTAAATACTATTTTCCATACTGGTTTTGGTAGGTGAACAGGTCGAGCTCAGATTTTGGTGTGTTGTTTTCCAAACTGGTTTGGGTGAATACTCTGTTTAATACACCCCTTTTTAATTGGTTGGGCCTGGCTCCTTCTCTGCCTCTTAGCTGTTCTTTTTCGTAGATGAACCACCTCCTGCTTTACTGTCTCTAGTTTAAAGCAAAGGGATAGGCTAACTGGCAAGGTTAAGGAATTTTCTCATATGGAGACCAGACCCCTCCTGCCATGTTTGCATGCTCACTTTATTCAGAATTCCTCGGAAATATGACCACCTTCTCCTTATCGCAGCTGTTTCTCATGTGCACTTTAATAATTTCTTCTCTAAAGTGAGACATCTTTCATGTACCCTGAACATAATTTGGGTCCCAGAATAACAAGAGAGGGCATGTCTGGCTTCAACATCATGTTCATAAATATTGGCGTGACTGTTATTTTAGAAAACTGCCCTCCGCACACACACACTTTTTTAAAAAACAAAAAACCTAGAGCTTTCCATAGTTGCAGATGTAGTTTTACAATCCCCTTATATATTAAATTGACTAGTGTTTTGAATCCTCTTTATTTCAAAAATAATACTATTGAAGTGTTATCTGCTTTCTCAGTAAGAAGTGTGGGAGATCTGGTCTTACTTTTTGTAATTCATTAGAATAAAATATCCCCCAAACTGTTTCTTGTTCATAATCTGCCTTTAATCCCAGACATATTTAGACAACTGTTATGGGTTAAGATATATTTACAACAGTTGCATGAATTGCATGAAGTAAATTCAGTTTACCAAGTTAGCCTGCCATTGCTTTTCTGAGACACATTTTTGTTGTAGTTGTTATAAAATAAGCTCCTAGGTAGTATGTGAAATCTTATAAGCATCTGTACAAGCTAGTCAGTACCTGATGTGGACTCCCAAGTTTTCTGGTGCATTTTAACCACCTGAATTAGTAGGTTTACACTCCCAGATTCTTTAAGAGAAGATTACATTGTCTTTAATGTGCAACGTAGTCACTTGTAGCTCTCTCTGTTTATATGTCAGTTTTAGAGCTACTTACCACTTAAAGAGGATCTTCCAGTCCATCATGGAAGCAGGTAAGAGTTTGGTGAAAAGGGTGAAGGCAGTTTTGGGAGATAGGTGTCAGAATGGGCATGGCCAAGGGTGGGGTCATGGGATTGATGGCATGGGATTTAAACTGAAAATTGTGCCATTGTAGATGATGTCACTGAAAGAGTTAGGGGTTCTCATTTGAGCAGTTGCTTTTGTATCCATCAGTCTCAATTTGATACGTGGTACACACAATATAACATTTTCCACTAGCCATTCAACAAGGGATGATCACAACTGGATACTTGTTCATAGCATTATCTTCATAGCATAGAATTAACTTCTATCATCTGATTTGTATAATGTAATGTCTATAGAAATGCAAGTGGCATCACTGGCATCTACACAGATGCCAAACGAACCATTGTTGATTAATGATATTTCAGTGAACTCATGATTACAAAACAACCAAATAAAATATTGGTGTCTGGATAATTAGGGTATTTTTGGTCCATAATGCTGTAAGATGTGCAGATGGTTGAAAAATGATATGCGGTCTCATGCAGTGCATGCTGAGATAACAAGAGAACTTCATTCAAGAAAAATTGATTTTAGTTCTACCATATGTGTGACTATGTTTTGTTCATACCCAGGGAGAATCCCTTATGTTAGGAAGAAAACTAGGACAGCCCATTAACGTGTCCTTCTTGAAATAACTTATTTGAACACTTTAGCCAATCTTACCATTTTCTGTGGTAACTATTAAGACAAATGTTCAGTGCCATAAGATCACCAAAAGTCATAGATTGATTTAGATATTTTCAGTTTTGGTGTTTTCACTTTTCATGGATCTCTTAACTGAAAAAGCGAAACAAAACAATCACAATTACATCTTTCCTATTAGTGGGCTTTTCTGACAAGTGAGATATTCAATACTGAGAAGCACCATCAAAATATACTTTACTGGACAGTGGAGAGCAAATAAATGATGACTTTCTTAATATTTGCAGACTCCCCTCTCTGCCTAGAAATGCTGTTCCTTATGACTTATTCCACTGTTCCAGGCTCCCACCTTCTCTTCATTTAAATCTCTCTTAAATAACCACTTTTCCATGAGGCCCACAAATGCTAACCTATATCATTATATTGCTGTCAACCCTTGTCTTTTTAAAGCAGTTGCCATTATATTACCAAAGTTGCATAATACCTTCAATATTATTATCACGATTCTCTAGGTCTCCCAGTGCAGTATTCTTGCACTTTTGTCTGTATCTTAGATTGTAAGTTCCAGGATCATATTTTTATTTGTATCTTGTACCTTGATGAGTGCAATGGCCCTTAGCAAATAATAAATAACTGGTAACTTTGTACAGAGGGGTTTGTGTTTCCCAATTGGGTTAAAGGAAGTCCAGAGGTTGGCTTTTAAAGTACTTAGTGACTTTTAAATACATTAAATAAACAGAAATATTAAGAGGGTGTAAACAGTAACTTAAAGTAATAAGCTTAAATTGAAAAATCTACTGAGTAAGACTATCTTATTTGCTCTCTATCTGCTGTCATGTTAAGGCAAGTCATAAGCCTGGATGCAGGAAACCTGACAAAAGATCTGAGCTCCCTCAATATTCAGGTTTCCTGCCATATTTCATGTGATGTGTCTGAGATAATTCAGTGCTATATTAGTTCAAAACCCAAGCTTACTCTTTGGGCTGGCAATAAACTGCTATTTTATAAGCAAAGGCTTCAGGAGCTCAGGGTCATCTCCCTGAAAAAGGTGATGAGGAGATGTAACTGTTGTATAATTTACCGAAAAAGGGTCATATCAGGGTCTTAGGAAATCCTGTCAGATTACAGGAATTGGAAAATGAGTTTTCGTTATAGGCCATAGATATGCATAATCTTTAGGTACTGAATAAAGCCACAAGATGGGGTTCATGGGAGTATCAGTTTACATCTCCCTTATTTGGGAGGACACCTCATTTGCACTGCAGTTGCAATGGCCCCTATGGGCCATTATAAGTGTGCAGAATTGTCTGGGCACAGGACCATGCGTCTATGAACCCCTAATTCACCCTCTCTTACTTCTGGTCCATCTGTAATGCACTTACCTCTGAATGCCACAGTACTGGGGAATGTTGTGTAGAAATCCCAGAGTGCATGCTCTCTCTGGTGGATGAAATTCATGGAGTTGGGTGGAGGCTTTGTAACCACTGTGAACCAGTAGCACAGGTTCCCACAGTTTGGGCCCTGAAGTACTTACGGTATAGATAAGTCATGCTCTGAAGCCAGTAATTCATGGAGTTGGGTGGACCCTTTGTAACCACTGTGAACCAGTAGCACAGGTTCCCACAGTTTGGGCCCTGAAGTACTTACAGTACAGATAAGTCATGCTCTGAAGCCAGTAAAGAATGTTTATAACTATCCAGAGGAGTTCTTAAAGAAATATCAGAGTGTGAAATAAATGACAAGATCATGTGATTGGCACAAAAAGTATAGACAAATGTAAGGACACAAAGGGTATACACAAAAAGAACAGGAGTACTTGTGGCACATTAGAGACTAACAAATTTATTAGAGCATAAGCTTTCGTGGACTACAGCCCACTTCTTTGGATGCATACAGAGTCTGCTACTCTGAAAAGGGTATACACTTCGCATTCATATTGTATATTGGCTAGAAAATAGGGTTTTCCTACTAAATAGCAGTAGAATAGACTTAAATGGGGGGAAATGTTTTCTCTCTCCTTAAATTTCTACAAATCTATAAACTAATTGAATTCCTTAAATAGAAATTGGAATTCAGAAGGGTAATTTTTTTTTTTTTTTTTTTAAGGAAAAAGTTCTCAAGGAGGATAATGAACTGGAAGGAAAAGCATAGAAATCCCTTCTCTGCTGTGTATGCATGTCTATCATCAATGCTTCAGCATACTGTGTATTATCCATCCTGCAAAACAGAGAAGGAATGTTTGCTTTCTTATATTTATATGAGCCAGTCGAGGATAGCTAAGGACTTTGGGTGTCTCTTGTCACTCCAAAGTTATGCCTGTTGGGTACAATGGGGTAGCTTTACTAGAATCTTATGTTTACAATGTGTGGCGCATATACAGTTTCAGCAGGATCTGTTTCCTTCTCTTGTCAGTGCTGTGTCTGCGGGAAGTCTGTCTCCAATATTGGGGGCAGGGGAGGTCGGAGTTCTGAAAATGAGATGATCTTAGAGGTCAAGGCTAAGGCAAGTCTAGCTACATGTGGATGGAATATTGGCACATAATAAAGTGACTGATTTCAGCTGAAACTTGGGAGCAGAAGTTTCCTTCCCAGGATGCTGTGGTGTGATTGCAAATGTCCTATAGTTCATCCACAGACTATTATTAGTTAGCAGAGTATTGTTGATGGATTGTTTTCTAGCCATAAAAAGCCAATTTTGCAGCATCTTGCATTGCACATTTATTTAACCAAGAGCAGGACTCAGTTACTGTCTCACAGAGAGAGACAAGGAGGGTGAGGTAATATTGAGAGAGACAAGCTTTCAAGCTTAGACAGGGCTCTTCTTCAGGTCTGGGAAAGGTACTCAGATTGCCAAAGCTAAATAAGATCAAATAGATAGTTTAGCCTAAGCAGTTAGCACATTCTCAGGGACCATTCAAGGTGTCTCACACAGAGTCTGTCCAGAGTTAAGGAAAACCTATTTTTGTTAATGTTATGCAGAGGGGTGGGTAATTTGATTTTGGTTTTGGTTTTTAAAAGGGAGAAGAGGATAGACATGAAACACCCATCAACCTCTGTTATATTTTCTGCTTAGACTGCTACTTCAGACACTTCTTCCTTTAAGTACAGAAATGTGAGTGAGTGGGTGGGCAGGTTTCACGCTTCAAGAGGAAATCTCTTCCACTACACAGCTGACAACTTAGTGTACACTAGAAGCCTCTTTTAATGTCAATGAAACACTAGCAAAATAGGAAGATAGCCTTGCAGTCTGATTTCCAACCTACAACAGTAGTCCGCTTTGACTATAGCTGCCATCAGCCAAACGTATAACCTAAAATGCCATCTGGTAATAGATTTAAATGAAACAAAGAGAAGAGACTATCAATTTGATTTAGTCCATTAAATGTGGGGGGAAACCCATTCTGAAATCTTAGATTTTGTGTCCTATTGGTGGTGGGTCTTCACAGCTATGAAGTACTAGAATATAGAATGACCCCTAAACATCTAAAATGAACCTACAGATCACCATAAACAGTAAGGATACTACTTAAATATGACACACATACCACACACCCATAGTATATCAACAATTTGCACTTCTATAACACCTTACATTCTAAGATCTCAAAGTAAGTCTGTGGCAGAGCCAAGAACAGAACTTGTATCTACTGATTTCTATTTCTGTGCTCTAATCTGGGTGTGTGGGTAGATCACAGGATGACTGTGAGTCACCAAAGTGATGCATTTGGGGAAAAGGCAAAGGCAAACCTAGTACATACCAGGTGAAGCATTTCCAGTGGAGAGAGAGAAGTATTAATGCCATTATACTAAGAACTAGCAGGGCCGGTGCTTCCACTAGGCGACCCTAGGCAGTCGCCTAGGGCAGCAGGATTTGGGGGGGCAGCATTTTGCCGTCCCCGGTGGCAATTCGGCGGCGGGGGTCCTTCCGCTCAGCGTCTTCAGGGCGCTTCAGCGGCGGGTCCTTCATTCGCTCCAGGACCCGCCGCCAAAGCGCCCCGAAGACACGGAGCGGAAGGACCTCCGTCGCCGAATGCTCTGAGGAGGAGTGCTGCTGCCTAGGGCAGCAAAAACCCTGGCACCACTCCTGAGAACAAGCAATACCTTATTTGGAATACAGTGTACAATTCTGGTCACTCAGATTCATGAAAAATGAATTTAAACTGGAACATGTGCAGTGAAGAGACTAGGATGATCAGGGGAATGAAGGGCCTATCTGATGAGAGGAGACTGGAAGAGCCTTTCTTGTTTAGTCTAGCAAAAAAAAGGCTGAGAGGGTATATGATTGCTTTCTATAAATATATTAGGGGGCAAATACCAAGGAGGGTGAAGAGCAATTTAAGCTAAGGGACAAGGTTGTCATAAGAACAAATGGACATAAACTGGCCATGAACAAATTCAGGCTGGAAATTAGAAAGTTTTTAACCATCAGAGAGGTAAGGTTTTAGAACAGCCTCCTAATAAAAGTTGTGAGGGCAAATAACTTAATTAGTTTCCAGAGAGAGCTGGACACATTTCTGAATGTGATTGTGTGTTGGGGTTGCTTGTGATGGTAGGGGGAGGGCTCAGCAGGCCTGGGGATCACTTCTGTTTTATGTCTTATGTTCCAAAAAACTCAAGCTTCAGGATTTCAGCTGGCTATCTGCAGGGGTCATAAAGAGACCCCTTTCCCCCTCCCCAGTGTACTTTGTTTCCTTCCTTTGAAGCATCAGGGATGGCCATGGCTGGCGATGGGACATTGGACAGGGAGAGCCAGAGCTCTGAGGTGGCACCAAGCATTCTCTCTCTCAGGTGCTGTTTCTTGCTCACATGCTCAGGGTCTAACTAATTGCCGAATGTGGGGTTCAGAAGGAATTTTCCTCAGGTCAGATTACAGGAGTGACCTTGAGATTTTTGTTGTTTTTTGCCTTCCTCTGCAGTGTTTGGATGTGGGTCACTTACCAAGATTATCTGAGTATATCTCACTTAATCATTTCCCTGCCATTGCAGTGGCCACAAGCACTGGTGCACCTCGGTACCTCCATTCTCTGCCTGTAGCACAGAATAGTCTAGTCTCCTAAGGACTGTAATATTTTAGTCTAATTTCAGGTGTTGGGCTTAGTGGGCGGGTGCTGAGTGGTGTTGGTGGCCTGTGATATACAGGAGGTCAGACTAGATGCTATGATGGTCTCTTCTGGCTTTAAACTCTGACTCTATAACATCTAGACCATTGACTTAGACACACAGAAAGATAAGATGCAATAGGTATGAATTAATTTGGCCTCAGATGTATTAATTTAACTCATCTAGGATCTAGCTGGCAAAAAAAAAAAAAGTAATGATTGCTTCCTTAATCACTTCTTCCTGGTGGAGGACTGCCGTCATCCCCTCAGCTGGTCCCAGCCTATTACTGCCTCCCCTTGTGTGAGGGTTAAGGGGTTGGAGAAAGGGAGTTGTCTCCCTGCTGTGCCAGAAATTAGGAGCCCAACCTTGTTCCCCAACTTATTTAGGGGATGCCTTATCCTATTCTGATTTATCAGGGAAACAAAATGCCTATGGAATGAGTACATTAACTGGACACCTGCCATGAGAGTGGGCTCAGGCTAGAGGGGAGAGGCAGATGTCCCTTGATACCCTCCCCAATGTGCACAGGAGCAATGGCTTTCCTGAAGCCCACTGGTTCAGGTGATGCCTTCCTCCCCGGCTTGCTGACAACTCCCAGGCACCCCTTTCCCAACACCTGAAGGGAAGGGGACCCTTAAAGGATCCACTGCCCTTTCTTCCACCAATCCAGACAAAAGGTTCCTGTCTCATTGTAATGAGCACAGTAGGTCACTGTTTGTAGGTGCTAATTAATCCTGTCCATGTCATACTAAACAGGCCAATATAACAATTCCTACAGTCATGTTTTTGTTCTCAAACTGCTAATCACTACATTGGTAGAAACAAATCAGTTAATCAGTTTGTAAAGGTGCAATGTCCTACAAACGGGAATCCTAATCAATTGACACAAAAAACAAACAACAGAAATTGCAGTCCTCTTAATAGGTTTCAAATGCTCAATCTACCAATATTAACAAGCCAGAATCTGCTCCACTTCCCATCATACTTTACTAAACAAAAAAATAAACACTTTACAATAACTACTGAGATGAATCATCTTGAAAAGATTCTGTCACAGATGGCTTTTCCTTACCTATTTCCAGTAGCAAACTATTCGCATGTCTGTTTGTTATTCTCTTCCTCAGACTCTGTGGGTCAACTGTCCTAGGTTTATCATTTTAGCTCTGTGATGGAAGAAGAAGAGCTAAGCTCAGACAAAAATACTACCATACACGGAAAATAGATTCATCTATATCTAAACATCATTGGTCCAATAGAGAACCTGTTAACATTAACCTCAGTTTCTCTGTTAGCAATTAAGCTGAGGCTTCCCATTATTGTTAAAGCACTTTTAGATTAAATGTGCAGTGGTCACTGGAAAGTCAACAGTTGCTAGAACCTAGTATCTGAGATGCTGTAGTTTTTTCCTATTCTAAGTGGTGCAAATATCTGTGATATTCCTATTGCACATTGTGACAAGTAGGTAAATGTTAACTTCTTAATGTTGACCATTCTAAGTCCTAAATATCATCATTATGTGTTATCCTGCTTGTGAGGTCTGTTCCTTACAAGTGACCTATCTATAATGAATTGGTGCTTTTAGGCTAGTTCCTAGTATCTGTATCACTAACCCCACCAGTTCTCTGCATTCTCTTGTTTTTGGTCTTCGCTAAGAGGTAAATGTGACAGAAACCATGGTGATGAGTACAGTATAAAAACCTAGATAGAATAATTTATTTTAATTAATTATCTTGGAGAATGAATTACCTCCTAAAGAAGGCCCTTCCAGATTAGGGATATAAATTGACTTAACACTATCAAGGACTACAATACAGCCCTGATTTTCTAAACTCAGTTTAACCAAAAGTCAGCTGAAATCTGGAAGTATTGCAAAACTCACAAAACAGCCTGGTGTCTTAGTACTACAAATTCCATTTCCACGCCCAGAAGGTTGGGATGAGTTACACATCCAGATATTGGGATATTTAATTTATTTATCTAGGCTCATTTCCCCGCCATCACCCTAGCTCTTTGAGGTTTGACCATTACTAATCCTAATGCCTTTGCATCAGTTGCAAGACCTTTCCCTAGTAGAGCTCATTGCATGCCTGATGAAAGAAACCATGGATTCTTCTCTCAAAACTTCTTTAATTTGGCCCACTAAAGAGACTGCAATGTCCACAAGTTAGTACAGTGGGACTGATTTGGGTTCTTTTCCTCACTCTGCCTCTGACACACTTTGTGACCTTAAACAAGACACGTAAAGGGAGGTTTTCAAAGGCAAAAATGGCTAAACATCTATTCTCTCTCTCAATTAATCTGTGCCTCAGTGCAACCACCTGTCAAATGGTATTCATAAAGCACTTTGAAATCTCAAACATAATTTTAAAATGTTAGGAATATTCGTTTTATTTTATGATACCAGAAGTAGAGCTTTTTTTCAACAAAACCTCTGCTTCTGGTACCTCAGGACAAAGGCCAGAGTCTGGTTGGTTTGTTTGTGTTCCTGTTTGCAAGTTAACCAAATTTATTTTCACCTCTCAAAGTCTGACTCTGTTTGGTTTGAAGGAAAATGGAACATTCATGTCAGTTCTAATTTTATCCAAACCAGTTCTCCCATCACTAAGGAAGACCCACTGTAGACATTCTCACAGCAGGCAGGAAGCAGGACCCAGCAAAGTAACATTCCATCAGGAAAGCATCAGCATGATACTGAAAAGCAATCACTGAATGACAGAATAATGCTTTTCTTTAATGTGCTCAACTTTCAAAAAACTACAGCAGAAAGATAATCCTTCAAACAGCAAAGACTATGGGTGTCCAGTTAAACAGAAATTACCTTACATAGGTGAAGCTTGTCTATTACTTAATGCTAAATTAATGCTAATAAATCTTCCTTTTGATTTTGTTTTGATGCAGAAGACAACTCAGTCTAACATCTCTTGCAACCAGCCATAGATAATATTCTCTTTCTGCCTCACCTGCTCCCAACCGTGAAATAAATTAGGCTTCTCACATAATCTTTTTTTTTTTTAATTTGAGTCATAAAATGAGACATGGTAAAAAGGAGCATTCATCAAAAATACTGAGTCTCAAGTACTAAAGTTCTGAACTATACAGCATACAAATGAATATATTTCTTTAAAACACACAACTTTTACTTTATTAATTCTAATACAGCCACCTTTAGCCATGATTTCCAAGTGCATTACAAAAAGTAAGGACTCTATAACACTGGTATAGATTGGTACGCAAAAAGGCATTGTCTGTGATACAGGGGGTGTAGAAGAAGGTACCATGCCATGGTTGTGATACACTGTACCTCAATGTAGCAGCCTGCAACCCCCATATTCAACATTTAAGAACATAAGCACACAAGAACGGCCATACTGAGTCAGATAAAAGGTCGATCTAGCCCAGTACCCTGTCTCCCAACAGTGGCCAATGCCAGGTGGTTCAGAGCAAATGAACAGAACAAGTGATCACCAAGTGATCCATTCCCAGCTTATGGCAAAACCAGGCTCAGGATACCATCCTTGCCCAACCTGGCTAATAGCCAATGATGGACCTATACTCCAAGAACTTATTTAGTTCTTTTTTCAACCCTGTTAGTGTCTTGGCCTTCACAACATCCTCTGGCAAAGAGTTCCACAGGTTGACTGTGCATTGGATGAATACTTCCTTCTGTTTTAAACCTGCTGCCTATTAATTTCATTTGGTGACCCCTAGTTCTTATGTTATGAGAACTAATAAACAACACTTTCTTATGTACTTTCTCCAGTCATGATTTTATAGACCTCTATCATATACCCCCTTAGCCATCTCTTTTCTAAACTGAAAATCCCAGTCTTATTAATTGCTCCTCATATGGAAGCTGTTCCATATCCCTAATCATTTTTGTTTCCCTTTTCTCTACCTTTTCCAATTCACAATATATCTTTTTGAGATACAGCAACCACATCTGCATGCAGTATTCAAGATTGATTTATATAGAGGTAATATGATATTTTATGTCTTTTGCTGGTAACAGCTAATTTAGAGCCCATCATTGTAAATGTATAGTTGAAATTGTTTTCCAATATGCATTACTTTGCATTTATCAACATTACATTTCATCTGCCATTTTGTTGCCCAGTCACCCAGTTTTGTGAGGTCCTTTTGTAACTCTTCGAAGTCTCCTTTGGACTTAACTATCTTGACTAGTTTTGTATCATGTGCAAATTTTGCCAGCTCCCTGTTTACTCCTTTTTCCAGATCATTTATGACCATATTGAACAGTGCTGGTCTCAGTGCAGATCCTTCCGGGACACCACTATTTACCTTTATCCATTCTGAAAACTGACCATTTATTCCTACCCTTTGTTTCCTATCTTTTAACCAGTTACTGATCCATGAGAGGACCTTCCTTCTTATCCCATGACAGCTTACTTTTCTTATGAGCCTTTGGTGAGAGACCTTGTCAGACGCTTTCCGAAAATCTAAGTACACTATATCCACTGAATTACCCTTGTCTACATGCTTGTTAACCCCCTCAAAGAATTCTAGTCAATTGGTGAGGCATGATTTCCCTTTACAAAAACCATGCTGACTCTTCTTTATGTAATTAAAAAGAAGCACCCTTTAAAACTCATTGAGATTTGAGGAGGCCTTAATGATTCAGCATATTTCTCTTTATTTTAGGCATTTGAAAAACAGCTCTCAACCTTTCCCAAAAGAATTGACCACTACTTTTGTGTAACAAGTACTTAAACGGGCTGTCACCAGGTATCTTTGAGTGCAGGATTATTCAACATGCAATAAAATTAATTTGGATGTGCCTAGAATGACTTTGATGGGTGGCTGCTGCAAATTTGATAAACTTAAATTACATGACTCCTACTATCCAATCATCCTGTAATACTAAACTGAACAATGTTGACACTCATGCTAGTCACTGGTATAAAAAGGATACCATTGAGTACATTTCCCTTACATCATCAGTGGGGGAGTTACAGCCTGCATGTCTAGAACTGAAAGGACAATTTACTCCACTTCTTTAACTATTGCATAGACAGAACAGGTTACATCTTTTAACCTTATTCAATCTGATATAGTTCCATACATTACCTCACTTACCTTGTCTCTCTACAGGTCCATAGAGGAATAGATAATTTACATGTGATTGGTGGATGAATAGCTACCTTGAAGCAGTTGTTTTATCATCAAACATCAAACTAACAGTTGCTTAACCATGCCCTCCTGGACAAACCACAAGAGGGGCTTTGGGGGGAAAAATGCATGAATATTGCCTCGTGGAGTTCCTCTCCTCATCCTATCAGAGGGATGGGGGATAGGCCATGGGACTTGTAGAACAGTCAATGGTGCTTGCCCGTAAACCCCATGTGCCCCAGGAATACGTCACGCCCAGGCCAGCCAAACAGAAGTACTACACTTTTGCATGAGTACTGGCCCCTGGTGTGCCAGAATCCCAGGGGAGCACCTCAGTGCAAAAGGTAATAAAGCCTCTGGTAGTATTTAACTTTTCTGCTTAAGTTCCTTGGAGCCATTACGAAGACAGTATGCTTTACCCTACACTCTGCCTTCTTCTCTCAGCTCATTCAGCTTTTCATACTTCTCCCCACCACAGAACTTGGACTTGTAAAGCTCCATCCAGAGTCCAGAAGAGAGGATAGGAAATGCCAATAAAAGTGATTAAAATCCCTTCCCCATATGCAAAGGGGATCCTCACAGGGCGGTTCCCCCCTGCACGTGAATCAAGCAGGAACAACCTGAGCCAATAATTTTAAGGAAGGTGAAGAAAAGAAAAATAAAAGAATTGCTGAGACTTTTTCTAATAAAGTCTGACTTTTGTAGAATCAGTTGTTGCTGCTATTCAAAGGAAAATCTTTGTCCCCAAACCTCTGAGCAAAACCAAACATTCTCTGCACAAGAGACTGAAACGACATACTGAAGCAAAAGGTCAATGAGCACAGTGTATTCTGACTTCTGGTCTCAAACTTTTAAGGGTCCCTGTAAAGTAACAAAGCACAAAACAGAATCTTCTAATCCATCAATACTATTAACAGGACATAGGGGAATTTCTACACATCCATGGGTTTAGCAAGGTTGGGCTAAAAAAGATTTAACATTTTCAGAAATTCTGCCACTGTTCCTTCATACTGGATGCAGTAATTCGCTTTTAGGATTGGGCAGGAATTAACATAGCTGGTCAGGAATCCACATTACTGATAAAGTTTGGAGTAGTTGTTTAATAATTGTTACCAGATGTGCCCATTACTTTGGGGTATGCTCATTTATTCGGGTTACTCCTCTGGGGAAGGGGGTTCTGTAATCCTGTCAATGTACTGCTTGTGTCACTTGTATTTACATATGGAGCTTTACTTTTCCCTTCTGCAAGTCCCCTCCCAATGGAGCTATCTTGCAGGACCTAGGGTCCCTAGGGCTGGGTTACTCCCACCCCAGAACCGGATGAACACCCACACACCCACACGTACATTAACAGAGCAAGTCAGAGCGGACTGGGTCAATCAGCACTGTCAAGCTGACCCCTTATATGTCTCTGGACTCACTGGGCTGGAGGAAGCAGCACTTTCAAGCTGTCTCTCCTTATATTCCCCTGGGCTCCATGGACTAGGTCAAGCAGCACTTTCAAGCTGTTACCCTTATGTGTCCCAAATTCAGCATGTCCCTATCCCCACTCCCCCAACACAATTGTACAGGCAGTAACCTACTCGATGAGCAAACCCTACAGTATTTTGGGCACTGCAGGGATCTTTAGCTTAGGTAAAAGAAGCGTTGCTGTAGAGTGAATGGGGGAAGCTAAAAACAAAAACAAGTTCAGCAAGAGAGAGAGAAGCAACCAACTTAACCATAGAAGTTATTTATTGAATAATAGTGATAACTACATAAGGAGGACTAAACCAACATAACATACATGATTAAAGGCTAATACCTAAGGTAGACAGAAAAACAGAGAGAGAGAGAGAGAGAGAAGGGGGTCTCACTGCTCCCTGAAGCTTGAACTGGTCGGAGTTCCCAGATGATGGTGGTAGCTGAGGGTCCTGAGGGCAAGAGGCAGGCAGAGTCCCCAGCACAATCAGTGAGCGGATGATGGAGTTCCAGTGGAACTGATGCCTAGTTTGGATCTAAGCATCAGAACCCTGACTAGAGGGTGAGTAGGGATTTTTGTAGAGAGAATACAATGGTTCAAGGAAGAACACTAGATTTGTTTATAGGTAAACTGATGACTCAAGGGTTTTCTTTACACTAGACACTAGGAGCTGATCACTCTTGGCTATGGGTGGTGTTTTGTTCCAGGGAGATCACAATACATCTAGGCTGCTTCAGTATTTGGATATCAATTAAGGATTCATTACTAGAATTGGTCTGATAACTGCTGAGCTGGGTGTGTGTGCAGGCATAGGTTCATTAGCATCTGGAGCAGAGATTCCCAGGATGCAGTGCTTCCTTGCTTTTTCTGGTCCCAGAATTCAGTGTGGTTCTCTGTTCTCCATTCTGTATGTAAATTGAGATGTCTTCCTGTCCCATCTTTCATGCAGATGAGGCTAGGGGAGTTGTCTCTGCTCTCCATTCTGTATGCTAATGGAGATGTCTTAATCTTGTTACCCTTGTCAGGAGGGGTCTAGGTGTGTCTCCCAACGCCCTTCACTGCTCTCTGCAAGTTTTCTTCCTCTGATGGGTTTTGGTTTAAGCAGAGGCTGGGGGAGGGGGTGGTGTCTTTCATGAGTCAGGCTGGATACTGCACCTGGTTCCCCAAGAACACAGAGGTGTCTGGTATCATAATATCCTAATTTGAAAGAAAATAAAACTTTAATTGAAGTGAATGGGGCCATTCAGTGGAAGGAGGGAGAGTCAGCCAAGTGGTTTTAGTCTCTGGCACAGTGTCCCACAAATAGTATAACTGATGTGAACCTCTCTCTCATGCCCATAGGAATAATCTTTAAATTTTATGGCCTTCCTTGTTGTCTCTCATATATATATATAATAATATATAATATATATATAATAATAAAAACCCACCACAGCTAGTAAGTATCCTAATAGTAATATTGTAGGCCAAAAAATCATGCTAACCAACTGGAAAAAGCATTATGCTTCTTCCTTCTAGGAAGTGGATGATTTATATCTGTTGGTTTACAGATTTGAAAATGTTGCTGCTGATAAGCATGGTATTGTGATGCAGTTCTCCAAACTTTAGAGAGTGTGATTTTAGCAACATATCAAGTATAAAACAAAAGTGATCTTCACAAGATCTGATCTTCATACTGAAGTTATTCTGAGTTTTAGCATTGATTTTAATTGGAGCAGAATTAGAAGTTAGTTACAGAATAAAGGCTCAGACTGGCATGGTGCTGATTACTCTTGTATTGATTTAGATGGAATAAATGAGCCCAGGTTGTTTACAGAACCCATCAATCTCCAACATGAAACCATGTTAAACAAGACTCTTGGTTTGGCATACAGAGACCTCAGTATGCGTAGTACAATGACAAATACACCATTAAAAATCCTTGTAACCTTTCATTAAAGAAAAGAATAAAAACAATTAAAGCATTTAAAATTTAAAGTATTAAAGCTTTCTTTTTAACAACATCCCTTGTTTCCTTTCCCTTTAGCTGGAGAGACATTTTAGAAAGATACTCCTTCCCCCCATTTGCTAGTCTATTAGATGGTATCAAAGATGCTAACAATTTTCCGTGACATAAACTCCTGTATTCCCATTCTACATGCTACTGTAATAATCTTTGTACAAAATCTGTCTTGTAAGGTATCATTTGAAAACTCATAATTTGCAGGTTAGTATTGTCCTGTAAAATATGTCTGACTACATTGTATGTGAAGTTATAAGATTCCTGTGTATGATGTCTTTAATATATGTTCCAAACCGAACAGCCCTGCTCAGGCAGAAGTCAGGTCTGTCTTAAACAAAGGAAGGAATGTGTGCTCTGCTTAATTTGCATTTAAGCAGTAAACAGAGTCAACAAGCAGGGAAAGAAAACAAAAGATGTTCAAACAGATGAAAAAAAAAAACAGCAGGGAATATCCTTCCACATAGATTTTGTCTTCTGGGTCTCAGCTGGAAATGTTTTTAAAGAAAGGGACTGAAACTATAAAAAGAGGGACAAACACCCAAGGAACCCCTCTCTTTCTCCATGCCCATCACATTCACTGTACCTGATAGACAAAGAAAGCAGACATTGGACTTTGTGGGAGGGGTCCTGACCTAAACAGTTTTGTCATCAAGATTGCTGAAAGCAAGTGGCGAGAAAACTTTGATTGAATCTAACGTAGTTTAAGTTAGACACCAGTAAGTGTTTTAGCTATTTGGGGTAACAAATTGTGTGCATGTTATTCCCTTAAAGGAATACCAGACTTAATCTATTTGTACAGTCCAGGAGAGAGCTGGGCAGTACAGGATGTTTCTGGGTGGAAATCTTGGACTCTGAGTATGTTGAGGTCACTCCATGGAACTCTTTAAGGCTGGTAAGAGCCAAGGTGTGGCTGGCTGGCTGCAGCACACACAGACAAAACTGGGAGTACTTACATGCTGGAGGCTGTTTATGAGAAGTCCAGGTTGGAGGCTACAGCAGCAAGGCATTGTAAAGGGCACCCCAGGTTACAGAATAGGGGTGACACAACTACTCATTGGTCTGGAGTGTACGCTGGTATGTCATGCTGTCCTTGGGGAAGAAGTTGCTGTTGCTGCTGCTTTTAAAGTTTAATCCTGTTTAATTCAAGTTGGTTTTTGGTGTTCAGCTGGAGTCAGTAGAGGTCCCTCTCTCTGGCCCAATCTGGTCAGGCCATCTCTCAGGATCAGGATGACGAAGGCACCCCATCTCAGCAGATGGTGGAGGGTGGCAGCTATGATGGCAAAGCTCCACAAAGTAGCCATTTTTTCCCCAAAGTCTCTTTCTTTAAGGACCCCAAAAGGGAGCATGTGTGTGTGGGAGGGAATAGTCCATCCTTAACTTAACCCAGAAAGATAATGGAGCAAATAATTAAGCAAACAATTTTCAAACACCTAGAAGATAATAAGGTGATAAGTAACAGTCAGCATGGATTTGTCAAGAACAAATTGTGTCAAATCAACATAATTGCTTTCTTTGACAGGGTAACAAGCCTTGTGGATGGGGGGAAGTGGTTGACGTGGTATATATTGACTTTAGTAAGGCTTTTGATACTGTCTCACATGACCTTCTCATAAACAAACTAGGAAACACAACCTAGATGGAGCTACTATAAGGTGGGTGCAAAACTGGTTGGAAAACTGTTCCCAGAGAGTAGTTCACAGTGGTTCACAGTCATGCTGGAAGGGCATATCAAGTCGGGTCCCACAGGAGTCATATCTGGGTCAAGTTCTGTTCAATATCTTCAACAATGATTTAGATAATGGCATAGAGAGTATACTTATAAAGTTTGAGGACGATACCAAGCTGGGAGGGGTTGCAAGTGCTTTGGAGGATAGGATTAAAATTCAAAATGTTCTGGACAAACTGGAGAAATGTTCTGAAGTAAATAGGATGAAATTGAATAAGGGCAAATGCAAAATACTCCAATTAGGAAGGAACAATCAGTTGCACACATACAATATGGGAAATGACTGCCTAGGAAGGAGTACTGCAGAAAGGGATCTGGGGGTCATAGTGGACCATAAACTAAACATGAGTCAATATGTAACACCATTGCAAAAAAAAGCAAACATCATTCTGGGATGTATTAGCAGGAGTGTTGCATACAAGAAATACGATGTAATTCTTCTTCTCTACTCCACACCGATTAAACCTCAACCGGAGTATTGTGCCATATTTCAAGAAAGATGTGGACAAATTGGAGAAAGTCTAGAGAAGAGCAACAAAAATGATTAAAGGTCTAGAAAATATGACCTATGAGGGAAGATTGAAAAAACTGGGTTTGTTTAGTCTGGAAAAGTGAAGACTGATAGCAGACTTAACAGTTTCCAAGTACCTAAAAGGTTGTTACAAAGAGGAGGGATACAAATTATTTTCCTTAACCTATGAGGATAGGAAACGAACCAGTGCAGCAAAGGAGGTTTAGGTTGAACATCAGGAAAAACTTCCCAATTGTCAGGGTAGTTAAGCACTGGAATAAATTGCCTAGGGAGATTGTGGAGTCTCCATCTTTGGAAATTTTTAAGACCAGGTTAGACAAACACCTGACAAACACCTAATACTTAGTCCTGCCCTGAGTACAGGGAACAGGACTAGATTACCTCTCAAAGTCCCTTCCAGTCTTACGATTCTATGATCCTCTCATTAAATTAGGCCTAGTTTGACACCAATTCTGGTTCAGATTTCTGGTTCCACACTTTCCTTGTTTACCAGGCATGACCTAAACCCAGTCCTTGTGTTATTTCAGTAGGCCTTTTTGCTTGGACTAATTCAGTCTCTCTCCCTTTCTTACCTGTTCCCATCAATATATGTTACAAGCCATTGTGACATATTATGAACTTTCACGTGTTTTTTACAGTTGCACTCACAAGGGTTAACATATTGGCCCAATTATTACAATATCTTTTGAAGTTGGTGGGAATTAAAGGAGTTCACTGTGTCAAAGGAGTCCTTAGCACCTGCAGAGTTAAATGTCCTATTCATCTGTATTTCCTCCCTCTCCCAGCATTGCTGGTTTTACTTATATTGAAACTTGCAGCCTTTATTTTTGTTTACATTTGGCTGTATTACTTTAATAGGTTAGGAACTGTTTCAAAGTCATGACAGGCCAAATACATCCCTGTGTAAGTCTGTGAGAATCAGGAAATAATTTGGTTGATATGAATTATGTTTAGTTATACAAAAAAAGTAGATAAAATTACTTCCTTTCCTTGTCTGTTTAATTAATAAAGAGTGAAGCTGAATGCAGGTTAAGTGAATCAAGTAGAACTTTATTAAAACATGTGCACTTGCTCTGTCCATGTGGCTGTGTTGCTTCTAGGCTAACTTCACACTTTTCCTGGTGTCCCACTAATCCAGGGAATATGGGTCCTCTCACTTCAGTTCCACTGAACATGATACATCTTCCCTATTTTATAAACATTTTAATATAAACATTAAAAGCAAATGATTGATGCCCAGAACCTCACCCCAACCCCTGTGTCCTTTCTGCCATAGGTTGTTGGCATATAGCTGAGCTGCAGTCCTGCCTTCATCACAGACTAAGCTGATTACAACTCTTTGAGATAGTTTGGTCTCTTCAACAGGCAACAACTCCTGGAGCGACCTCTCTCTGCCTCCCTAGTCATCTATAAGTCTAGAAATCTCTATCTTTCTCTATGGAGTCTCCTCCATCCCTGGAGAAACTGTCCTCTGTATGTTTCGCATTCATTGTCCTTTCTCAGGACAGAGTCATGAACTAGCCCTAAAATTGCAGATTCTTGGCCCCATCAAGTAGAAATGGGCCAAATTCAATCTTTCCTGCAATCTCCTTGAACTATGGGGGCTTAGATAAAATGAAACCTAGCTCCAACTCACCCCTAATGTTAGTTTTGTAATACCAGACAAACCCTCATTTTGGCCCATCCTCATTAAAAGTGAGAGGCTGAATCCAGAAATATTAAAATTGGTTTCAGTTGAGAAAATCACTTACTTGTTTTCCATTGTAAATAGTTTCCCTTTTAGTTTAATTTTATTTCCTCTCATGTTGATGTAATGTCCTTTTATGTCAGTGACAGCTTTTCCATTTACTTCAGTAGGCATTGGATCATCACATTATAGAGAAGGGTAACTACATTCATTATTGTAATACCCCTGTCACATATTCTTTTTTTTTCCTTTCCAAACTAAGGTCAATTGAGTTCACTGGGACTGCTCAATGTATTTAAAGTTAAGAATATACATAACTTTTTGCAGGATTAGGGCCTGAATTCTCCTACTTGTGTTTTAACCTCCTCCTATTAAATACCCCCTCTTCTATGCCCATAAAGCATTAGAACTAAAGATCCAATCTCTCCACAAGCCCAGAACTTTTGGGAAAGTTTGGATTTACCTCTAAATTCAGATTCCATCTTCATGACTTGGGTCTATTTTGGTACCAGCCAAAGTGGGAAAATGAATTTGAGAAGCCCGGAAATTTCAGTAAGTTGGTAGCTCGTTATGAACTTAATGACTCAAGCCCATCTCTAATCAGAAGTGCATGAAATGAACAAACATTGATCTCAATGATAGCTTTAGTTATCAATGCTGTTTCAAGTGTCAGAATATGTGTGTGTTATTGCATGGATTTCACCTACTTTTAATCAAGCTTTGCCAAACTTAATATTACTAAATCCATCATGTTATTTTTAAGATTCAGAGATAAAGAAAAATGCTTTAATCTGACTCACAACTGCAGAGTATAGTCTGGAGTTGAGCTTTAGAGTAGAAACCTTTTTCCAGAAAGATAGGTTCTGCTATTTGTCCAGTTCATATAGTCATTCTTATACAAGACCTAACATAGACAAATACAATAGATCAGTTGTTAAATCAAATGGCCTTAGTTTTGTGTGAATCACTGTCATATCATGGCTGACCTCTCACAGGCGTATATCAACACAAATATTGCTGATCCAGAGAAAAGAAATGTTTCATCATATACTGTTATAGATACATTCACAGTAACTGTAAACCTAATGTGCCGCAGGTTATATTAAATAGCTACAAAGAGCTTATCTGGTTAGTAGTGTCACAGTTCAGGGAAACTGCAATTCCTCCTCTATAGTTCACCAAGGACACCCACTCTTAGGTTTCTGGTTCTCCAGCTACATGTAACCCACGTTGGCAGTAGACATGCATCTTACTTCCTCCTGAATAGGGTAGTTCTAGGCTACTCAGTTCCCTTCCTACACTGAGAATTCCCCAGCAAGTCAGACTGCCTCAGCAGGCTTGCTTTGCTTTTCTTCTCAGAGGGTATAAACAGCATAATTGCCCAGTTATAAGATTCTATAGAGCATTTCTTAAGCACATTTATTCTTAAGGTGAAAGCATTACAGAGAAAATATTAAAACAATAAAATAATCTCCACACATGCTAATAGGTTTACCACAGATCCCCCCAACACTGAGAGCGGCTCTTGTAGAAGTCAGTCCTTCAAACCCCACTAGGGGGAGGGGTTCTGCAGATACAAGATATCACCTTGGCTCAGAACAAGCACATCTGTGTATCTGAGAGTCACTCCTTTGTATTTTTTGGGCCTCTGATTTTGTCCTCGTGTAACAGGTGATCAGCAGACAAATGTCCCCTTCTGAAGGTGAAGCTTTGAAAGGCATAAGCTTCATGCATAACCGGCACTCATAATACTTAGCAGGGTTTGCATTAGTCATGTCTTACCCTGCTACATACCTTCTATACAATCCCACAATAATGTATAAACATTTGATTTTTTTAATGCAATGAACTCCTAAGATACTTAAACGTAATTCAGTAAGGTTTTTCAGGATACTACAGGAAATTGTCTTATCTGTTACAAGTAAAATTAAATAACAAAAATATTGTTTTACAAGTATGAATTTTGATTCATATTTAAAATGTTCTAACTTGTCATTACCAAGAGTTTGTTCACACTTTATATAAAGGATATATTTATACATACTTGAGGAAAGGGTTCATACATTTTTAATAGATGTCATAGACATGAATAATGTGTCATATGTGTCTGAAAGCACAGCAGTAGGTGTTATAGATGGTTCTAAAACATAAACAACCAGTATTTCCTGGTTGTTATATAACAATTGGTTAACCATTCATTAAAACGTCTACTAAATTATGACCAAGTATTTCATATGAAGAATTAGATGGGGGAAGAAAAACTTACAAATTATACTCTTATAAAATAATAAAAGCTTTTCCATACTTAATAAACCATTTAAAATATATGTATTCCTATATGTAGATTTTAAAGGGATACTGATAACATACATTTAAAATTGATTACCACTACTGAAAATGCTGTGTATATGTTTGTTTAAACAAATTACAACATTTCAATACCAGTAGCGTTTGCATGTAGATCAAATATTCCTCCTTTTACGTACACTGGTCCAATCTCAGGAAAGTTGTACTGGACTACTTTTAAAAAGAATTTAGGCCAGGTATTACATTATAGTTACAAACTTTCATTTTATGTAGTGTTTTGGCCCAATTCTTCTTTCTGATAAGTAGGTGCTGCGCCCACTGACTTTAGTTGGAGTGGTACCACATAATGACGGCATGTCTGGGCCCCTTAATATTCTTGCTACAAATGACAAAAGGTGTGTGTGTCTGAGTGGTATGGTAACGATGTGTTCTAACTCAGCCAAAATAAATGTAACCTCCAGTCCTTGATGGTGTGGGAAAAACAAAACAAATTAGCAAACATATGCTTTCTTTCAGTGTGTCAGTAATTACATTGCATGCTTAGCAATTTAATCACTCATTTCCCAGTCAGGAGAGTCAGGGTGCTATAGATTTTTCGTGTTTAAACTTGTTTATCATTTGGTAAGAACATACCTGGCTGTAGTGAAAGTGTGTTCTGAATCATTGCTAGAAAGAGGCCTGCTTAAATACTTAATAGTATTTGTAACTGAGGTGCCACATTTGTTTTATTTACAAAACCAAAGTGTGTGAGGCTTTCCAATAAGACTAAACAAGTGGAGTACCAATTTAAGATGAGCTAAATAGGTATACAGCATAGGCAATATTAGTCTTAAAAAGTGGTTCCTTAAAAACTTATTTGGGAAAAACAACATTGTGAGATTCCATATTCATTGTGTCTTACTGATTTCCTGAACATACCTGTTCAGTGTGCATATGAAAAGATGAACTGCCAATGAGGCAATTTCACCCTAGGCTCTCACAGTTCAGGTGCTTCTTTTTGATTCATATATTATCACCTGTAATAAAGGTTCTTCAGGCCAATTTATGAATTCAGGTACAACCCTACCTCTCCATTGTTTTCATATTGTATCCTCAGTAACACCAATGTAAACCCACTTTACAGCTCATGAGAGAGTGATGCTGTATCACTATTTCTTACTTGTGTATTTGTAACCACTAGGATAAGAGTAAGAGAGGAAAAACAGTAGCCATCACTGACCACAGCTCTACTCTTTCACTGTAGTAATGGAAGACCTGAATATTGTGGAGCTTTTGTCAACCCCATAGAGTAGAATCAATCTGTATATTCAATAGCAAAAAGCATTTTTATTATACCACTTATAATATAAGGTATAAGATAATACCTTTTTAATTACTGGTAAAGTGAGAATCCAGTGAAGAAACTAACTTTCCATAATCACATGTCCAGTTGTTAGATGTAGTGCTATAGTTGGCAGAAACATAATTGTCCTAGTTAGTGTTCTCTACCTCAGTTTCCTCATAATGATCTCTATGGTAAAAGCTTTCACGTATTTCAAGTTGCACTTCAGAGAAGGAGGAAGAAAATGGAGACAGTGATGATAATTATAAAAATGGATAAAGACTAATTTTAAAAAGGGCTCCATTTGCTAATGAGATGCATATCATTAGTAATAGCTTTCCATTGACTTCCTGTGTAAAAATGAGGATTTAGTCAGAAGAAACATTCTTTCATCTAGCTATTCAAAAGACCTCTCCCCAAAGTAAAAATGACACTTGACATTGCATCCCAAAGGCGAATATGTAGATGAATAAAAACAGATGGATACTCAGTTTGAATGAATTCAGTAAATGAATAAATTAATACTCAATAACAAAATACACACTTAAAGAAAAGAATTTGAAGTTTAAACTTGTTGGGCCTATACACGTTAATTTTCCCCCTGCCCATAGTCCGACTGAAGTCAATTGCACTATATGTATGAGTAAAGTCACTAGGATTTCACACCAAAACTAACTACATCCATTTTCAAAAGTGACTTAGATTATATCTATAATGTGCACATACTTGGTTAGTTGACCATGACATGCTTATGTTTGCCCCCTGTACTGTGCGAAATGTCTATATATGCTGTGCTGAACACAGATATATCACTATGTACACACATATACCCCAGTGCACATTTTCACCATTACATGGCATTAGCACTACCATTTCAGGGGTGGCATCCCAGGGTTCTCTAAGCACAGGGAGCCACTCTAGGAGCCACTTTGCTGTGTGGCATTGGTACCGAGTCCCTCTTCCCCAGCTTCACACATTTGCTGATGGCAGTTTCTGATTATGTCACCCAAACTGGGTGGAAGACATATGGGAAGATGATATGATTCTGCTTCAACTCCTTACCATGGACAAATGTCTATGCAGCGGAGTAGACAATCAGGAAAATCTGGATGGAATTTGGGCAGAACTTTCTGACACATAGAAGACCTTGAGGGTGAATGGCAATTCATTCAGCTCCCAGGTAAAGATATGGTGAATACTGGTATTTCCATGGTGTGCCAATGGGTGGCCCATTGATTCTGGTGCAGGAGAACCAATGTGCTGTGGTGGAATCATATCATTTTTGGAAATCTGGAATGACCAGTGGTGGCTTCAGAACTTTCAAATGAGGAAAGAGGCCTTTATGGAGTTTTGTGAAGGGTTTGTACCAAACCTCCAGTGCCAGAACACTTGCTTCAACAAAGCCATACCACAGCAAATGTGTGTGGCTATTGCCTTGTAGAAGTTGGCAACACCAGACAGCTATAAGTTGACTGCTAACTCCTTCAGGGTTGAAACCTCAACTGTCAGGTTCATGGTTCTGCAGGTTTGCAAGGCAATTGACACTGTAATCTACCCAGGGGTGGTTGCCATAAGAAAAATTCCAGAAACAAGAGTTGGATTTCAGAGTGTGGGGTTTCCAAACTGTGGAGGGGCCACAAATGGCACCCATATCCAATATTTTGCCTATCAAAGGGGGTGAGTAAGTATGTGAATCAAAAAGATTACAGTTCCTTCATTTTGCAAGGCTTAGTGGAACATTGAGGCAGGTTCATGAATACCAACACTGGAAAAGTATGTGATGCCAGTGTGCTGCGGAGATGGGGATTATACTTGAAGAGGAAAGAAGGGACTTAATTTCCCAGAAACTATATGGATCTCCACAATGTGTCTGTGCCAACTATTATTTTGGGGGACCCCACATATTCACTTCTAACTTAGCTCAGGAAACTGTACCCTGACATTGGAGTTTGGGAAAAGTGAATTCAATTACAAACTCAGTAGTTGCAAAATGGTAATGGAGGTGCACATTTTGTATGCTGAAATTTCATTGGTGCTGCCTACACACTTGTTTAGATGCCAGTCTGGCCAACACCATTTGTGTAATTCTCACCTGCTACGCACTCCATAATGTTCGTGAGGATAAAGGGGAGTGTTTGCGAGTGGGCTCAGGACAAGTTTGGTTTACAAACTCTCTCCAGACAGCTGGAACTCTGGAACTCACCCCCTTGCACACTGGTCCTGGTTCCCAGCAGGCAAGAGATATCAGAGATGCCATATGTGCACAAATGTTGGCACAGGAAGGAGGCAGAGGATGACATCTGCCTGTGCTGAGGGACACCTCCACATCCTGTGCAAAGCTACTGGAAAAGCACTGAGTGAACATTGTGGAGCTACATAGCTTTGAGAGGGTTTTGTTCCCCTGTAGCCAAAGGTCATTAGCCATTCATTCCAGTGACAATTTACATGTTACAGACAAGTATAAGATGGTACCTTTACTAGTTATCACCTTTGGGTTGGGGCTGTACTGTTGAGGGTGTCAGCAAAGTTGAAATGTGGTTATTGTGCAATGCTTTTGTCTTCACTATTCACACTTGTTTACAAACCTTTGTTATCAGGAGCACTCGATCTCTCAACAACTTTATCAGCATTTGCTTGGGATGGTGATGAACCCATTCTCTTTTTAATCATTTTTTATCAGCAGTTCTAACTGCACTTAGCAGTTTTTATGGAGTACTACTCAGGGCCGGCTCCAGGCACCAGCAAAACAAGCAGGTGCTTGGGGTGGCACATTTCTAGGGGCAGCATTCTGGTGCCGGCCATCATAGGTGCCGACTCCGGGGCATGGGGAAAAAGTGCTCTTGCCGCCCCAGCTCGCCTCCGCTACCGCCTCCGCCTGCTCCCCTGAGTGCGCCACCCTGCTTCTCCCCCCTCCCTCTCAGGCTTGCCACACGGTGTTTCGCGCAGCAAGGCTGGGAGGGAGGAGAAGCCAAGCGGCGGGGCGCTCAGGGGAAGTGGCGGAGGTGAGCTGGAGCGGGGAGTGGTTCCTCCACTCCCCCATTACTTCCTGCGCCCCCCCCACCCTAGCTCACCTCTGCTCCGCCTGCTTCCCTGAATGAGTCGCCACTCCGCTTCTTCCTCCCCCTCCCAGGCTTGCCACGTGCAAAACCACTATATCGCGCAGGAAGGCTGGGAGGGAGAAGCCGAGTGGCGGGCGCTCGGGGGAGGCGGTGGTGGTGGAGCGGAGGTGAGCTGCAGTGGGGAGTGGTTCCTCTACCTCCCCGTTACTTCCTGCTCCCCCCCACCCTAGCTCACCTCTGCTCCGCCTGCTCCCCTGAATGTGCCGCTGCTCCACTTCTCTGCCCTCTCTCGCCTGAGGCAGGGGGAGAAGCGGAGTGGCGGCACGCCTCGGGGAGCAGGCGGAGCGGAGGTGAGCTAGGGCGGGAGGTCACGGGGGGCCTGCGGGAAGCAATGGGGGGGGGAGAAATGCAGCACCCTGGGGGGAGGAGACAGTGCTCGGGATTTGGGGAAGAGGTTCGGAAGGGGGGGAGTGGGGGGGGGGCTGGGGGCAGAGGGGCACGAAAAAGAAAGAGGAGGCAGCCAAAAATTTTTTTGCTTGGGGTGGCAAAAATCTTAGAGCCGGCCCTGATACTAATCACTACTATGGTTGCAACTGGTCAATGTTTTGAGTGGGGAAAGAAGAGCCAGTTAGGCCACATCTACACTACAAATTTATATTGTCAGTGTGGTCATTGTGGGACAGCTCCTGAAAGCCAGTAAGTCAACATAAGCAACACAGTGTTCATACTGACAGTGCCTTGACCTAATTACATCAACCATGACACTGTGCCACTTAGGGAGGTGGTGTTACTAAATTGGCATAGAGAGACACTTACCTTGGCAGGAGCCAAATTTAAGTGAAGATACTTCCACAGCTAGGTTGATGCAAGGCAGCTTATGTCAACCTAACTGTCTAGTGTAGACCAGGCTTTAATCATTGTCTAGTGACAGATGCTTTGCCTGTATTGTTACTTGAAATGTGTTTTGATTTTCTGCCTGTGAACCAAGTCCTAAAGACATTTATCCACCCATTTTCTGTGTTGTGAGTTAAGATGCATTTAGAACTGCTAGCAGTGTTTTCTGTAAACATATAATAGTAACTGACCTTTCCCCATCCCTCCTGTGTAATCCAGGAACTTCAGATATTTCTTAACCTGGTTGGGAGGGTTGTGGGTATGAGACACACAGAAAAGTATTTGCAGTATGAGGGCACCAGACAATTATACACCATTTCATTTTGTGCAATGCGAAAGTGGGGCCCAATAATGAACATGAAACCATCTTATGTTCATCATGCTTAGGGAGGAGCATGTTAAGGACACAAGTTAAGGACATTATAACATTTATTAAAAGTACTACATGGAATGTATATTTGAAATATCTTTAAAAGAAATATAAACCAACAAAACAAAACGGACTGAATCCACAGAACACAGGCCAAATGTTAATGTCTCGGCACCCAACTATTTTCCCTTCCCCCACCAAAGGGGGAATGACAGGGCAAAATTGTTCTTGGAGACAAATGGGAATGTCTCCTGTATAGGGTTTAGGGGTCAGGCACTTGTAGGGCTTCAAGGACTCACAGGCTCATCATTCCCCTCCTGCAGCCTCTGGAGGTCCCTCTGTGAGGGGTTTCATGTGCCAGTGGAGAGTGTGGTCCCAGGAGTTTTGCAGGCTTCTGCTGGTCATTTGGGGGTTGGGTCCTCCATCTCAGCAGCAATCTGGGCCATATCCACAGTAGGGGGAGACGGTGGTTCACAGAGAGGTAAAGTGGCCGTGTCAGCAAGTGGACCCTGAACTCATTCAGCCACCAGTTCTATCAGCTTCTGCATGAGGACTTGCTCCTTCCTACTAGGGCATGCCTCCTCCATGAACTCATTCATCAGTGACTCTTCCTGCTAAACGGCCTGATCCTTCTGTGCCCTAAAGATCTCAAACCACTCCTGGTTTCTCCTGTCCATGCTAGTAAGCAGGTCCTCCAGAGTCCTTCTCCATTTGCCTCTGCTGTCTCTGGATTGCCATTCTCACCCTCTTGGTGGAATGAGTTCTTTCATGGCAGCTGAAGGTCCTGCCAATTCAAAGATGAGGGTAGCATTATATTTTTTTCCCTTTGGAAGAAGCTGAGAAATCCCCCCCGCCCCTCCCCCCAACATAACTTCGATATAGAGAGACACAATTTTGATACTTTTCAGCATTCTAGCAATGCAACTGTTAGACTATCCTTAGTTTTCAGACAACTTTTGCAGCCCATGAATCAAAGTCAGAGGCTACTAATAGTAAGAAAAATGTACTAATGTTTTTTTGTTTGTTTGTTTAATTAAAATATTTATAGTGTCTCAAGAAGGATGCTGGAGAGCGGGCTGGTGCAGTTCCTTCCAGGTCCTATGTTATGAGTTTGCAATTCTTTCTCTAAAGGCTGACCAACATTTTGACAACACAGTGGTTTTCAAGGTACCAGAATGGAAAAGTGGATGTGGACAATACGGGTATTATGGCACAACCACACACAAAGGTGTACAGTTACTAGTGTGGATGTAGCCGTAGGGACAGATTTTTAAAGGTATTTTGGTGATTGATTTTAGAGCGGAGTTAGGCACTCTAAGTTATCTTTGCAAATCTGGCCCATAGGCATTTGAAAATTTTAGTCCATATCACATATTTTCTATATGGTCTGTAAGATTTTTTAAATATCTTAAATGTAAACAAAAATATATGGAAAAAATCATTATTATAGTAATAGAAAAACTGAGCAAGAAACACAAATTCATAAAGCTAATACTTGTGCCTACTTCATAAATTAATTTATGCAGAGTATTTTGTAGTGCTGCTACTGCAGCATGTGAATAAAATTGCATTACATGATTTTAGTGCATATTGATAATAAATGGCAACAGTCATTTTCACTAGCTGCAGTTTACAAATAGTTATGAATGCATTTCACGAGTCCAATTTCAAAGTGAGAAATGCATGGATAATTGTGGTAAGGTCTAGATTAAAAAAAAGCTTTCTGCTCAGTATAGTGAATAGGGGGGTTATAGATCCCTGATTTTGAGAGTGGACCTTTGCTGGAGCAAGCCGAATGTAGTTAGGACAACCTCAGGGCTACACTGACACTGTCTGGCAATCCTGCTTAAGTGAATGTGTTCCATCTAGGGATTTCTCTCTCCTCCCTCCCTCCCCTCCCGACAAAAAAAAAATATCCCCAGTTCTATCCATTTCACTGGGACTAGGTGGGGAGGGGACAAGGTTGGCATAGGAGCTGTAGGCCAGCTGAGGGTTTCCCCACATTGAAGAAATTAGCTGAATGGATCCAATTGTTTTCTGTTTCAACAACCTATCTCTACAACCTAATGCAAATTGTCTAAATATTGATCTACATCAAGCCTCACTCTCCTTTCAGATTTATAAACAAACCACAGTAAGAAACTGTCACTCACATGTACTGAAAGAAAATTCTAGAATGAAATAAGAAAGTTGGCAACTCCTAGGGGTTTCACTCTTAATGTCTTATCCCTGTTATCCCACCGTCACAAGCAGTTTATTCTAGTTTGTCAGTCAAACCGGTGTTAGGACATGCTACCCTTTGTGATGTTGCCATGTCCAATATCTAAGATATATTTGATTTGTCAGAACAACAGCTGAAAAACAATATAGTGTTAGTCTAGGCTATAGAACTGAAAAACACAATCCTATGTCTGAACACCCTGGTGCCACTGTCCACCCCGTCTTTTCATGAACTGGATTGTCAAGTATTTAGCTCTCATGAATCCAACAAGAACTTACAAACTTATACCATGCAATGTCAGTTATTTCTATCTATTTTGTACCCCACGCAATTTTGACAACATCTGAGCCATAGCATTTGCACTGACAAACCCCTACAAGGATCAACTGTGGAGGTAATGCCAGTGGACAGAGAGTGAGAGGATTGTCTCACATTTATTATTATTTGTGTTATGGGAGCACCTGGGAGCCCCATGTACCAGCATCCCATTGTGCTAGGTGCAGCAAAAAAATATTCTTGCTTACAGTCCAAGATGTCACATCCTTGTCTTATCAAAGAGTGTTAGCCACGCTTGTTTAGCTTTTGATAACAATGGATGTGTCCAATTATAAAGAGAGGCTTCCTCCGAAAGTAAACAGCATATGGGGAAGGGGATTATATGAGTTGATACATCTATATAAATCACATTACAGATTTTACAGATGACAAACTGACACAATTAATCCCCATGTTCACACTGAGCTAAAATCTTATATTTGGTAAAATTACTGATTTTAGGGCACTGAAGACAGAACAAAAAATCTGAAAAAATTCCATTTAAAGACTATCAGATGTTTTTGTTGGATTTCAACACATTTCAAAAGTTAACAAAATGTATATTGACTAATTTGCTGTTGTTATGTCTCGATAAAAATGAGGCTTGTGCCTTTTATTTTTGCCATATATTAGGTAATAATGCAACATTTCATTTCTATAAAAGGAATCTTAAATAATAAAACTTAACATGCAGAAAAGTGTTTAAAATCAGGCACATGTATAAAATGTATTTTATTCTTTACACTGGATTTAAAAACTAGTGAATCAATTTCAAAAATATTTTAAAGTGTTTTTTTTTTTCATGCTTAGTACTTTGTGTTGAGTTTGCCTAGATTGACTATTAATAGATAAGAAATAAATCCCTGAAAAGATGGGTTTATAATGGAAAAGTGCACAGCTCAGGGACTATGATATAGCAATGCATTACCATTACAGTTCATCAATAGCATATTTTTTGTTTGAAAACTCCCAATATCAGCCATATAATTATCAGAAGATTGCTATTTTCTTCGTTGTCAGGTGATATTAGTACAGGGTGGCAGATAGAAAAGTTAAATGTCATCATTCTTATCTCTCCTTCTTGTCCCCATTTGAATCCTTGCAAAAGAATAAAAATATAATAGCAATATGGTGCTTCTGAGTGTAGATTCTAGAGTTAATGTTATTCTGTTGAACTTTCATCCTTACATGACTTATATCATCATGTTTCTTTCTAGAATTTAGGTAGATTAAACAATATAGCACCCAACTTCCCCAGATGATGTGTCCTAAGTGCCATAGGATACACATCAACACCTGCACAGTGCAAGCAACTGAACCTCATCTTTCATAGGTCTCAAAGATAAAAAAATGTAGCTCCCTTTCAGGCCATACACCAGATTTTTCTGCAGTGCTTTAGGGTATAGAAAGAAACTATTCAACCCCTAGTTTTCCTGGCTGGGCTTTATCTGTAATGGTGGGACACAGATTGTTCATATTTTTTTCCCAATAGATGTTTATAGCCCAGGAAGTGTTAATGAAGCATTCACACTTTGATAAAGTAAAAAAAGCAATGTGGGGGACGTGGGAGAGAGGAGGAAGCGGTTCTCTTTGCTTTTCAGAAACTCACAGGAGTGCAATGAGTTCCTACTTGAGAATGACAAAGAAAAGGTAACATCAGCAAGTGAACAGAAAGTGTTTCCTCAAAAGATAGATAGAAAGGCATGATAGGCTAGCTGTGCCTTTTAAGGTGCACTACAAAATCAGCAAATTTTGGGAGAGGTTAGATTTGATTAAAACAATCATTCATGCATCCGAGTGGGTTTCTTAGAAGAATCTAAATGGATTAGTTCACTCAACTGCTGTAATTGGACTGGAGCTAAACAAACTATTTTCATTTTAGCGGAGAATTCATATTTTGTTTTTTTTAAAAAACACTGACCATTTATATCCATTACAGTGCACGTACCAGTAGAAAGTTGTTTCCAGTATTTCACTGATGCAAATTTAAATATTTAGGGTTCTATTCTGGTTGTTTTTAAAGCCAGGAGATTATTTCTAGAGGCATTCTGTCTGCAGAGAATACTAAATGCTTCTCTGGCTCCTGGGAACTGCTACTCTTTAACTGGAGGAGTTTGCTTCATTCACCATCAGGCCCAGACAGAAAACCAGTGAGGGAGGAGAGGTAGAGTTACAACTCTGCTCTGCCTCTGCACCTCCCTCTGTGGGATGTCTAGCACCACTAGCAATGCTAACAATCCTCCTTGCACTCATGGAATGCAGGTACCAGGATTCTTGCTAAAGAATTCTTGGTTGCTGAAAACCTTTGTAATACTTCTCCAGAACCACAAAATTTACTTTCCAAAAAATAGGATCTGCTGAAAGAAGCACCAGGATTAGGCGTCTCAGCTGGATGCAGTTATCAGGGCCAATCAGAGGTGGGGCCAGGAGGGCCATTTGGCCTGGGCCTCAAGCTCAAAGGGGCCCTCAAATTTAGACACTTGTTAATTTTTTGGCATTTGGTAAATTTCGCAGCTTATCCCATTTGCACCGAAAATGGCTAGAAAAGCATTTGTTAAATAAAAAAAATATTCAAATTATGTCTCACTCTTTGTGTGCCTCATTTTGTTTTCATCATGTGTCGTCATCTTTTATTTTTTCTTATGGCTAGGGGCCTCAAAAGCTGGAAGTGGCCTGGGCCTCTCTGGACCTCTGAGAGGGCCTGGCAGTATTGGAGCAGGACAAAATATATTTTAAAGTGCCATCATTTTAATTAAGCTCTGCTTATGCTACAGAAGTTTATAGATTATTTTTTTAAAGAGCTTACTCACCAGCTGTGTTTTCCTCTCACAACTTGATATTAAATCTTTTCTTCTTTAATCTTCTTTTAACATTTAAAGAAGGCTTCATAATTTACTCCAGTTTCCAAATCTGGATTTGATATTGCTGACATTAAAATGTGAGATTTAATTGCTAATCTGAAAAGAAGAAGAAGAAGAAAAAGAAAGAAAGAAAAAAACAATACTATAAAATAAAATCACTCGAGGGACATTGTTTGCTGAAGTTAATTTGCATTATTGTTAATGTCTCAGCACGCATATAATAAAAGTCTAATTTTACCAATCTACAGCAGATAGGTACAATTAGACTTTCCTTACTGTTATTACTGGCTTCTTGAGTGGACAAAGCCAACAGCAAACTCTTCAAATGGTACATCTGTGTTTTTTTAAAGCTTAATAAAAGGGTTTCCTTTTGTCTCCTCTACACTCTAGCAAGGCATGACTTTGAAACAGGAAATCTGGCACCCAAGCCAAATGTTTGCAGTTTCTGAATATTTTCCAGTTTACAAGAATTTCTCATGGCTACAGCAAATATGATGAAAACACCAATCCTGCATTCCTTATTCTGGCAAAATTCCCATCCAAGTCAGTTCCCATCAAACGCTGAGCTAGATTGTGCCCTCTTGTGGTAAAAACCCATGCAAGGTGTCTTAGGACGAGTTCCCATTGTTTTCTCCAAATTCTTCACTTGCAAGGGGAGGCATGCAGTTTCCCTATTGTAGGATGCACAGTGGTTCAACCACCAAAAATGCAGATGACCCCGGGAGCTGCATGAGGCTGTATGATTCTCCCAGAAGCCCGGGGTTTCTGCATTGACTCCAGGAACATCTGTCTCTCAGCTCTCCTCTAACATCATAGTTCAATAGAACTCTGCAGCCAGGGCTTCTTCCATGGCCCATTGCCCCAAGGACCCGTTGAAGAGGACTTTCTGAAGAGAGGCTACAGAAAAGGTGATACAGCCATGGTCCACATTACCTTTTCAGTAGTGTTCCTGCTGGATTCTAGAGGGTTGCATATTTCCCACCTCATACTGCCCTTCCCACCATACAGAGCCCAGGCTCACTAGTGGGGGGACTAGTGCCACAGTAGAGGGTGCTTCTGCCCAGGAGGGGTCAGATACACACACAAAAGCTCCCCTTTGTGTATTCATCTAGAAGGACGTTTCTTTAGGTTAGGAGTCCTGTATATATCTTGGCTAGTTAGGGATGGGGAAAGAAATCCTGGAATGGAAAAGTTGAGAACCACTGGCCTGCATCATTAGAAATAAGATGTAATTCTGTAATTACCAATAGTTAATTATGTTGTGAATAGGCGTTTTTAAAGACCAAATCAAATATGAATTGAGAAGTGCTCAAAAAGGGAGGAGAAGGAAAGGAAAGTTAGCCTGAATTAGTGAAAGATTCTGAGTGATTGCCAAAAGAAGTTTGAAATAAGTTAATTTCACAAAGTCTTACAGGGACGAGAGTATGTTATTTAAAAAAGGAGATATATAGATGTCATGCACTCCATTACATTTTCACAATAAAAGAATGTATGTGATTTAAAATATTGCAAGAGAAGTAGAATAACTCTCTAGATGTGTGCTTAGGAACTCCCTTGGCTTCACAAGTAGGATTTTGCTGTAATAAGTGATAATGCAAAATGCATTAGACTTTAGCAGCAGTCGTTCTAGACCACTTGCACAAAGCAAGTAATAGGATTTTCAAATTCTTTCATGTCCAAAAACAATGCTTAAAGTCCAAGATTTACTTGGTGGGCTTATTAAATGTTTGTAAAAATACTCCCTAAACCTTACTAGTGCTATATCCCCAAGTGTCAGATATTTTCTCATACAGTAATCTTCATTAATTCACTTTAAACTGCATTAAGGATTACAGTATGACTCCAATAAATATATGTTTGGAGATTCTTTAAACTTTGTCACTTTATGCAAATGATATAACTCCTCAGTAAAATGACCTAATCCTACAGGGTTGCACATATCCTATACTTTTACTTGCCCATCATGAGATAAAACAGGAGTATTTCAGAAAGCCAAATATATAGACTTTTTGAATGCCAGCAATTCTAATGAGAAGCTTTTTCAGTTAAAATATTATATGCTGCTGCTTTAAATTTCAAGCTGTCAACTTATTTTGCTTCCTCTCTTCAGCTGCTCCGGCTACCGATTCTTCTTCCTTTGATACTGAAAATTCCAAATTTATTTCAGTGTGAGGTCCGCTAGCCTTAGCACTGCAGGATTGAGAACTTTAAAAAAAGCCTCCTAGATTATCTGACCTGCACAGGTCTGCCTTTCTGTCCTGAAAAATGATAGGTAAAGAAATTAGATAGAGGAGTTGTACAACAAAAAGTCCTATCTATGGAAGACTAGGTGAGTATGTTACTAGTACCATAAAGATGGCCATTGAGATGATTAAACTGATCAAAATATATTTTAAAAGTGCTGCCGGCTGATCTAATCTGAGCAGTATGTGCCATTTTAAAAATTTCCATTGTAATAATTGCTTATATTAATTTATTGTTAATCATAAATGTTTTAAGTGGCTATACTTAATCTCACTCTGGAGCTTTTTTTTTTTTAGAATCACACTGCCATCTATTGGTATGTTTTATACTTATTTTTTTCCAGTCAGTGCAGTATTATATAACATTTATTTTTCTGCTGTAAACTGTGGCTAGCACAGCAGTAACCAAATGAAAGCATAGTTTGATTAAGGAAATAAAGGGTGTGATCCTGAGAGAGACTGCAAACCCACCATTTCTTCTGAAGTGAATGGGACTGACAGGTACTCAGTTAGGGTGACCAGACAGCAAGTATGAAAAATTGGGACAGAGTGTGGGGGGTAATAGGCATCTATATAAAAAAAATCCCCAAATATCTGTCCCTATAAAATCAGGACATCATTTTGTATGTACATGGAGGGAGTGTTTGTGTCAGCAAACTGAGCTGCAGTGATCCCAGATCTAGTGGCTCCCCTGGGGGCTATGATTTGTTCATCACATTGATTCCAGGTTACACTGCCTCACCCTTCTGGTTCCAGTGTAGCTGCCCTGGATTCTGAGGAAAAGGCTCTCCAGGATTACAGATGAGTTATATCATTACAGAGAATAATAGAATGAAAACACATGCAAATTTGCTGAAATATAAGTGAATCTCTATAGGAAGATTCCAGGAACCTTCACTGTGTGTTTCTCCGAAGTCTAAAATGTCTGTAGAGTCAATGTAAAACAAAGGAAGCAGTTACAAGCATGGCTGATAACTGATTTTATTTAAAATATCACCAGTTTAAAACATCACTGTGTTTTAGTCTTTTGCTGTCCATTTTTTAAGTTCTCAACTGTTTTGACTTAATAAATTAGACCTATGCAACATCAACATATGTATCTGTGTCATATGAAGAGTTTTAGACCATTGTAATAGCAAATGTAACTCAATCAATCACCATCCTTACACCACAACTCATTTGCATACAACCATTCCATTGCCTGTATAAGTGAGACTGCACAGATGGTGGCTTATTAGGCAACCTGACTTTGCTTGGGAGATCACAGAGAGCTGGGCAGTATGGAAATACCCTGGTGGGATGGAAGAGAGATGCGGGTCTTCACCAAGAGAGGTGATGACTGAGCCTAGAGTGGGTGCCTTGGCTGGACCACAAGTAGAAATGTAGGTGCAGTTTCCCTGAACTGTGACACTGAATAATCAGGGGAATGAATGTGATTGAACTAAAAGTCCATTTAAAATCTGAGCTAAAGTTTATAACCTGTTCTTGCAATATTCTACTAATTGCATCCTCCTCCACACAACCATGTTCATGATTGTACATTACAGTCAAAATGTTCTTTTCTCTTCATGCCTGGCCTCAGAGGGAAAGAAGACTGAAAAAAGTACTGCTACTATTTGCAATAATGTTTTAGGGTACATCTTCCCTTCTGGCGATATACCCATGCTAGCTCTAATACAAATAGAAATATAGCTGTGGCAGTGTGAGCAGCAGGGGAGGGGCTAGACAGTGCTGTCTGAGACCCTAAGTACATAGTTGAGTGGCTAACCAATCCTGCCACTTGTATGGCTGCATCTACACTTCTAGTTTAAGCACACTAGCTAGCTTGATCAGAGCACAGGTATGTCTCCTCAGACTGGATATTACACCTTCCAGCTAAAGTGTAGACATACTGTTATGCTACATTTACCCTTGGAGCTAGGGGTGTGATTCCCAGTTTGTGTAAACATACTTGTGATAGCTTTCATTGAACTAGTGCACTAAAAATAGTAGTGTAGCTGCGGTAGCACAGGCAGCAGCAAGCAGCAGCACACACGTTAGCCGCTGCAAGTAGACACCTGTCTGGCCCCATGGGTATGTGCCTGGGGAGTAGCCTGTGTTGCCACTCGACACTGTCTGTGTGATCACAGCTACATCTCTGTTTTTATTGTGCTCACTCAATGAAGACTAGTATGAGCATGTCTAGCTGAGCTGAGAGTCGCATCCCCAGCTCCAGGTGAAGATGTAGCCTTAAAGGTCAGTGTAGTGTGGTGTTGTTACTACTTTCAAAACTTACAGTTTACACAGTGTGCTCACTCTCTTTTAATTCCTGTCTCACTCAGATATTATTTCTTCTTGGCTAGTTTCTTAAATAATGGTCAGAAAATCAGAATGAGATTACAAAATAATCAAAGTATTGAATGATTGTATTTCAACTGCACAGATTGTTTTCATTATAGTTACACTGGAAGAGAGACTCTTTATGGGTCTGCCATCTTTATTCAACTTCAAATGTGAACCAGCTGTAAATTTATTAGGTCTTTTCCTCTATACAATGCAGTAGTGCTGAACTTCTTATTTAACTGTTATGAAGTCTTTTCTGCTACACTCAGAAATACTATTAATAGTTGTTTCCATTATTCCCAGTTTCCTCATTCATTCACTTCAAGGCTTAACTCCATCATTGAAGCAAATCTTTGTAGCAAAATCCTTAGTTTCATTTCTACCATCGTAAAAGACTTACAATATGAACAGAAATCATATTTTTAATGAATGATCCTTATTCAGGTATACTTCATAAATGTATCCCCTCATCACTATGTGGAATATTTTTTACGTACCTGCCTTTGCTCTGAAAGATCTGCCCTGTTATTCCCGGTTTTTGAGCTTACATTTATATCATTTACATTTTTCCATATTTTCCAATGTGTAGTTTACATTTCCATTTGGATACTCCAAGTTAATAGACTTTAGAATTGTGATCAGTGAAAGATCAAAGGTTCCTTTATTTTTTTCTATAATTCCTGATAGTTTCCTTGCTACAAAGAAGAGCACTGAAACTCTCAGGAGGGGATTTGGTTTTGATGCTGCTGTAAGCAGGAAACTATTTCCATTACAGGTCTTTGGGAAGAGGAGTGGAAAGGCTATGTCTATCTGTTCAAATGGCTGAGTCTTTTGTAAATGCAGTATTGTCAATCTTAGTGTACAAAAATCAGGAGTCAGGCACCCCAAAATCAAGAACTTGGTTTAAAAATTATTCCTTTTAAAATTTTTCATATTTATGAGTACTTATTTGCTTTCTGATTCTTGAGACTTTAGCTTTCATTGTTGACAAGCTTCTCTCAACAACCATGGGGACTTAAAATTTACTTAAATTAAAACTGAGATTCTCATATAATCACTTGACTCCAGGAGATGGATCTTTAAGTAAAACAACAAAGATGGTGAGACTTGTGATATAGTGAGACTTGTGCTTCAATGCATAGGACATTCCTGCAGCTCTTGAGGCATCCAGAGGCAGGAAAATCTATGATTTTTGCCTATTCCATGCACCTGGCAAACCCACCCCCTGACAGGATTAGCCCATGGAAATTATAGAAATTAAAACTCCGAGGCTGCAGGGCATGACTGTCTTCTGCTCTATAATTGTTCTGCAATTAGGAGAGATGCTCTGTCGGAGATTGTGTATTACTATACTATATTACTGTACTATTTTTAAGGGGAAATACACATCATGAAGTAGGTTTGTTACCTGCCAAGAAATAATTGCAGTAATCCTCCAAGTGCCAATATAACTGTTTTGTGTGATACCACTCTCATGTAACTTACTTGCTGTTGTGCAGTATGCAACAGCTGAATCTTAATATGGAAGTTCATGCATAGCTGTTTGTTTCCATTCCTTTCTCATTTATATCATCATTAATGCTGATTTATTTCATTTTTCATTTGTTTGAGTTGTTTCTACAAAACTCAACACAAATTTTCATTTACTAGCCTCTTTTGCTGAATGAAGTTTGTTTAATTTCATAAGAAGATATCTGCTTCAGCAGGTTAATGTATAAATGTATATAATGTAGTTTAACATGAACATTTTAATGTGTTGAGACTACAGTATGAAAAAACAGATTTGCTGTAAGGTTATATAATTTTATACCCTAACAGTGTGTGTTTGTTCAATCCTGCTACTATAAGCAGTTTAAAATAAATGGATCTGTGAGCATGGCTGGCTATTATAATTCAGCCTGACTTGCAGTAGGAATTTCATTTTGCCATCTAACAATTGATTTCTGTCACCTGTCCAAAGTTTCTGTTATGAAGGAAAAATCCTTTTTTGCACATAACTTTTGCCCATAAGTGCTATAGGCCCTGATTCAACAAGTCTCTTAACCGTTCGCTATGTTTGGTTGAAGTTTGGTGTGGCAAATAACCCTCCCACCAGTCAAAAAGGAGTTAAAGAATATCTTTGGTCACAATCAGCCCCAACCCTGGTGGGGCACCTGTGTGTCTTGTCAGGCCTGGGGGCAGGCCCTTAAAAGAAAGGGGCCAGGTGAGGGTTATTCTGAAATGAGCTAGAGTTCCCAGACCAGCAAAGGCAGTGGGCTCATTGACGAAAAACAGCTTGAGAGTAAGGCCAGTCCATTTTCTTTCCTCAGAGAAGATGGGCTGGTTTATTTCTTTTGTTATAATCCCCAAGATTAACTCACAGGCTTTAGCCACACAAGAGGGTGGGAATTGAGATTTCCTGCAAGACTGCTTCCCCTCCTTTGTGTGAAGAAGGGGACCCAGCCCGGTCCTGGAACTATTTTATATCCCCCGGGAAGGGGGTGGACTTGCTTAGAGGAACAGCCAGGAGGCTAAACTACAGGACCAGGCCAAAGGGAATGACATATGAGGTAAGCGAGGGGCCTGCCTTCACCCCAAAGGGGTGATCTTGAGACCTAATGTAAATAGGATTAAACTCTGCTTTAAAGTGAAGCATGTAAAACATGTGCTTAAGTATCTTTCTTAGCCATAGCTAGTAATGCACTAATTTATTTTTTGAAGAGCAGGAAACAATTTGTGGAAAATATGGGTTTAGATTTTTTTAAGTACTCAACTGAACGTTCTTGTTGCTCAGTCAGGGTATGCTACATACACAATCTTCTGCCCTCAGTGAATCTGTATTAACAGCACTGACTAGATGTGTTTGGTTCAGGCTGGAAACATAAGTAAAGAGGGGTTGTGACCGGGCTCCTAGTGGGGAGCCAGCTGTAGTCACTCAATTAGGGTGAACTGCAAAGAATGGGGCAGACGTTCTCCATAAAGCTGGTGGATATTCCAGTACTTAGATTCACCAAACCAGCATAAAACAGCTTCTTTATTACCTTACTGGTTACTCAGAAGTCCAAACAACACAGTTCCCTTAAAGCCTCAGGCCTCCATCCAGGTACCCATGTCAAATATGATAAAAATTTCTGTACGTCTTATTTCATCATATAAAAGAAAAGGTTCTACCAATCCCAAAGGATCGGACACATTACCTCCCAGGTTAATACATGTTTCAGATCTTACCCAAATACATGCTACAGCCTATTCTTATTAACTAAACTAAAATGTATTAAAAAAAAAAAAAAACAAGAGAGAGTATGGTTAAAAGATCAATGTACATACAGACATGAGTTCAATTCATTGAGGTTCAGATTCATAGCAGAGATGGTAAGCTTTGTAATTGAAAATTCAGACTTCAGTTCATAGGTTATAGTCCAATACCCAAATCTCATATTCAGGGCGTACCTGCATAACTGGGACCTTAGTCTTGTGACTCCAATGTCCCCTGATGAAGTCTAAGCAGATCTGAGATGACAGAATCAGGACCCAAGGATCTCTTATACAATTTCATGTTTTTTGACAAGTTGGAATTCCTCAGGGACCAAAAGCTAATTAGAATGACTTTGAAGGAGGTCCATCACCTGAATTTAGCTTGCTATACAAATTAACACAAGGCCATTTGCTTGTTCCTCCATCATTCACAGTACATTTCAAAGAGAGATGAATACTGAGATATCCCGTGTTTATAATTCATTTACATGATAGGATGTTCTTTTGACCTCTGAATTTTCAGAATACAGCATAGTCAGGGACTGTTGATTGCATATTGTCCATCCTACTCATACATATGTAAACACACAAACCTCATCTCCCCACATGTCTTTGTGGGTTAATTATTTTGCAGGATGTTTAACCCTTTCTAGCTATCAGTCTCAGGGGTGTTTTAAAAAATGACCTTCTGTCTTAGGTAAAGTGCTGTTACTTAAAAGGATCACAAATGCCAAGAGAGAGAGATGCCAGTGAGAAAAACAAGATACCAGCTGCTATTTTGGATTAATTCCTGTAAATCTTCATAGCCATTTCCAGGATATTATTACTTGTAGCTTAATGTTTTATTTTTTCCTAGGAAGTTTGCATTTTTCCTTGCAGAGATAATACAGAAATAAAAACAGTTTGGAGATGTTTAATAAATAGGTTTAAAAAAAAAAACTTTTCCTTGTTGACGGGTTTGTGTTCAGTTGTATGACATGGGAAATACACATTAAATCTTTGATAACCCTAATTACTCTTGTTATACATATATATGCAGTCCTTTTTTGACTCTTGCTGAGTTTTGGCCTCAACAACATTCTGTGGCAACAAGTACCACGGTTTAATTATACATTTCATGAAAATATCCCCCTCTCCCGCCAAAAAAACAAACAAACAAACCCTGCAGCAGAGAGTCTCAGACCCTGGGTCACTGACTCAGGCTGGCAGGGATCTCACAGTGTGAGGCTAAAAGTAACTCTGTAGATGTTCCCACTCTGAAACCAGGCAATGGAGGTGAGCAGTGCCCAGCCTGCACCCAAGCAGGAATCTCTACACTGCTATTTTTAGCCTCACAGTGTGAGCCGGAGTCAGTTGACCTGGACGCTGAGTCATGCTGCAGTGGGTGTTTCCCCCCTCTTCCCCCCCATTAAGCGACATGATTAAAATCTGTCACTTGTGGTTTGTTCTCTCATCCTTTCCCCAGGGGAGAAGAGCATGCAGTGGAGCATGTTGTTTTTGCATGTTCGTTAGAGAAGGCAAGATCAAAGAAATGAAACTCACAATCGTACTTGGAGAAGAAGGTGGCAAAGTTTGAAGGTCCTTACTTTCTGGAGCTGGGGGTGTTTATCACACACGCTGACTCCTGAGAAAGATCTGTCTCCCATTCATGTCCTCTTCCCCCATGCTTGGAGCTTTGTGTGCCCTAGGGTCTCCCATTCTCCCAACCCATGTAAGGGGTTCTGTGCACCCCCAATTCCTTCCTGTAGACATGCCCTTCATTGCTCGCGGTACAGATTCGCTGGAGACCGCTCTTTCAAACACCAGTGCCCTTTTATTTCCCTGTATTTTCCCACCACCACATATATACAGCTTTTTACAGTTAACTATCAGTCAGGTAGCCCCTTAGGGAACAGCTTGCTCTTACAGCTAGTTGGGAGCAACAGGCCCTTTCCAGTTCCTCCCCTCCTACTTCCTTCATGCTAGCTTTATAAGCCTTCCCCCATCAAGCTCACAGGTGTCTCTCCTTTAGGGCTTTAATCAGCCACAGCCTGTCAGCTCCAATCTCTTCCCCTTCCTGGGAGATGAGCTAGCAGGCTCTGCGCTAACAGGGGCTGAGTCAGTGCCTTTTTGGCCAGCATCCTGTTACACTTCCCTATCCTTCTTGTGCCTTATTTCTCCCTCTCCCTCACATGACGGGCTATGTGTGTGTCCCCATGTTCACCTCCTCCATGCCAGGGCTTTTTTGTGTTGTGACAGGGTGTGGCCGTCCACTCCTGTCTTCCTGCACAAATGGCTCTGACACTTCCGGTTTGTAACCACCACTATGTGCTTTACTTTTTGTTGTATCAGCCACCACCCTTTTACAGGCCTGTGCAGCAATTCTGTTCAGTGACATAGAAATATCATCCCCTTCTCTCAGACAGGAGAGAGGGAAGAGATCCCGCCATACAGAGATCTGACTTGGCCTTGGCCCCAGCCAGCCTATCTCCTCTCACCCATTACACTTCCTTCCTGTGCTCCTTTTCTTCTCTTGGTGTTAATGATCTAATTAGCTTATTAGCACTCACCAGCCCAAGCTGATATAGTAATTAGCCACTCCTTCCCTCAATCAGGCCCACTTTGGATTTAATTGGATTTACAGTGACCAGAGTGCTGGTCACATCTCCTTACCTCCTCCCCGCACACAAGAGCTGCCCGCCCGCCAAGAACTCTGTGAGCACATCCATTCCCCCTTCCTCCCTTCACAATATCTCCACCATTTTTATATATTTTCTTTCTGTCTGGGAGAGAAGTCATTCAGGGTTTCAACATGCTAAACTCTTTTAGGATGATGAGCAAAGAGGAGATGGTGGACATTAACTGGCTCTTATAGAGCAGTGATTTTTTTTTTTAACCTGTGGTTTGAGGACCTCTGAGGTTTCGTAGACTATGCCTAAGATTTCCAAAGGGGACTGCACCGCCATTCAAAAATGTCCACAAATGAAAAGAAGGTTGAAACCCACTTTTATAGAGAAATACAGTGCTGGTTCAAGCTGCTGGGTCTGCTAACAAGGTGCCAGGATCTTCATGTGCCCTCCATTTCCTGCTTCTCTGCTGATGGTCATCAAAACTGTTAGGGTTCTTCTCTTCTATGCTGGAACTAGCTTGAAGTAGTTATAAAAACCAAATACATGGTTTCCGCTTTCAACACACCTACTATAAAAATTGTTCCAGTGCCCCCGGCTTAAAGTATTCCCTGAAAACTCGGAATTGATCAGATGCAGCATTCAAAAGTTAACATGTTTGTCTTCAGGCAGGCTGCCTCCCAAGCACCGCCTCGTGGCTGGGGAGGCTCCGCAGTGCTCTGTCTCTGTGCTCAGGGCCCTTTAAGCATTCCACAAACATATTCTTCCTAAGTTCAGCAGAGTTATTAACATAAAAATTCTCAAGCCCCTGCTGCCAGTCTTCTCACTGTGATTTCCCAGGCCTTCCCTGTCTAGAATCTTTTTTTCCCTGAAAACTCAGGATTCCCTGCTGGAGTCTACTCATGCCCAGCAGACTCTGTAGTCTCTCTGTCCCTGAGCATCTCCTTCTTTGAAGCTTCCTGCTGCTCTTTTTACTCAGGTATGTCTACGTAGGGCTTGTCTTCACTACGGGAGATTGCAGCAGCATCAATCAATTTAGCAGGTCTAGTGAGTACCCTCTAAATAGACAGCAGAGCGCTCTTTGGTTGACCCTGGTCCTGGTCTCCGAGAAGAATAATAGAAGTTCACTGGAGAGCATCTCCCATTGACGCAGTGCAGTGAAGACACCGGGGTAAGTCGACCTAAAGCTACGTAGACTCCAACTACATTATTCATGTCGCTGGAGTAGCATAATTTACGTTGATTTACCCCCTTAATGAAGACAAGCCCTTAGTAACTGGCATCTCAGGCCCGCAACCTCTATCCATGAAGGGGCAAGCCACCCTGTTAGTGTGACATACAAAGTAATGCCATCTAGTTGAACGTAGAGGCTTGTTTCTCTTGGACAATAATCCCAGTCTTTTCAATCTCTACATATGAGTTTCTTGTGCCCCTAATCACAAGATTAAATACTATTCTCTGGCCCCCCTTTCATTATGCAATATTGTTTTTGAGATGGGGTTCTCAGTACTGCACAGAATATTCAAGATGAGACCAGACAATTGGTTTATATAACGGCATTATAATATTTTTCTCATTTTCCATCCCAGTTCTTAAGCATTCTAACATCTTTTTTTGCCTGCATCTGCATATTGAGAAGAGGTTTTCTTTCAGCTATCTAGAATGATGTCCATGTTTTTTTCTTGGGTTGATATGGTGAATTTAGAATCCTGTAAGGTGTATGAGTACTTTAATTTTTTTCCTCTGTTGTGCATTATTTTGTATTTGTCAACATTAAATTTCATTTGTCATTGTGTTGCCAATTCACCTAGCCTCGTTAGAGCTCTGAAGTTCCTCTGTCATCTCTAGATTTGACAAATGAAAAATTTGCAGTGTTCACCACCACTACAACTACCACCTTCCAGATCGCTAGTAAATATGGTGAAGAACATCAGAACTAATTTTTACCGTTGAGGCACCTAACCGTTCACCTTTTGCTTTGATGAAAATTGACCTTTTCTTCCTACTGTCTGTTTCTTGCCATTTGGCCTCATTTTTGATCTATGACAACTGTTTGCCTTTCACCCCATGACGTAGTTTCTTTAGTAGCTTCTTGAAAGATACCTTGTCAAAGGCCTTTTAAAAGTCTATAATTATGTCAACAGTTTTGCCTTTATCTACTTCTTAATTGACATATTCAAAAATTAGTAAGACTTGATTTTCCTTTGCAGAAACTGTGTTGGTTAGATGCTAACACATCATGATCCTCATTGAAATTGGGTGGACAATATGCATGGTCTTTATGATATTGCAGAAACTTCTCCTAAGATTTGCTAGGCTACCAATAGATGTTTATACCTATCAATTGCTTATGAGCTTCTGACATTTCTATAATTTATAGATTTAGAAAAAAGAAATTATAATTTCACGATGCAGCTCCCATTTAACAATGTGCAGCATATACAGTCTTCAAGATTGTTTTCTTCATATCTTCCATTTATCCATTTTATTAGATTATACCATTTTTTCAAATGACAACACAGCTTTTTACTCTGCTTACTGGTTAATAAAGCAGTGGGTCAGCTTTCTAGTGTCAGCGTGTTAGCAGGTATAACTAAAATATATGTGTACTTCAAAAATTCTTTTCATTCTTAAACACTCACTGTATTACAGTATTTTTCACATCAGGTATTCGAAGGACCTTCTATCATTTCAGGCTCAGCTGTGCCTGCACATTTTGTGGAGAGCTTAAAACTATATATTGTAGTTTTCAAACATTGATATCTACTTCCTATAAATATGTATATTTCCCACTAGGCCATGCCTACTGTATTAAGTTTGACATTATGTACAGAAAGAAATTTGCAGTTAATGCGCACGCACGCACACACACCGACCACCAACAAACATTTAAAAGTATGGTAATTCTTTTTTAAAGAATGACAGATGTTCAAATATCTTCACAGTTAGTAAATCACTTACGTAGACTGAAGTGCATACTCAAAAGATAAATACATAGCTGTGCATTATGTAATACTGTTTAAGTGGTAAGCTCAAAGTGCCAGTGCACATAGATAGTGTTCTCAGAATATTTGATTTGAAATGTTCTAGTTAGCTACATTTTGAACATGATCATGCAAATATTTTACACAATGCTTGTATGCGAGCTGTTTACTGTTGTTTATGTATCATTGTTACTTGATCAGCACATTTATTTAGGGTACCATAAAATGACAGGGAAGGAGACCATTAAAAACAGTTTTCTGTTTTGCCTTCCCTTACTTCTGTTTCATCTGCTTTTTATTCAGCAGATAACTCTACTGCTACAATAGAACATTTGAAAATGCTTCTAATAGTAGGTCTAACATGGAAGTTGCTGAGCAGCTGCAACTACAATTCTTCTTATTGCATCTCCTCAACCCTTCTCAGGATGATTCCCACTGCAAAGTGCAAGTCATCTGACTAAAGGTAATTGGAAATTTGGGTGAAGTATTCAAAAACTTTAGAAATACACTTTTTCATATTGGGATTGTTTGGGAATTTTGACCAATTTAATAATGGAGCTTGTGGAATTGCATGGTGTGGGTGTGACAAAGGTCCCATTTTTCAAGTGAAATTGTAGATGGGTTTTTATTTTTTCTGAAACAAAATTTCTTGTTGAGGTGCATGCTCTTTTTGGGTGGTGACTGGAGGGTAAAGTAAAGGGTGTTAAAATGGTCTGAACAGGGGTTTGGCCACCCCAAGCAGCCAAAAAAAAAAAAAAAAGCGATTGCGATTTGGGGCAGCAATTCGGCGGGAGGTCCTTCGCTCCGAGCAGGAGTGAGGAACAGTCCGCCGAATTGCTGCCGAACAGCTGGTCGTGCCGCCCCTCTCTGACGTGGCTGCCCCAAGCACCTGCTTGGTAAGCCGGTGCCTGGAGCCGGCCCTGGGTCTGGAACAAAACTACAAATATTTTTTCATGAAATATCACTTTAAAACATCTATTTGCACAGTCCTAGTCAGTAAATAAGACTTACCATGTCAAAAAAGATCAAAAGCACATATCATCCATGATTATTTTCCTAAGGCCTGGTCCACACAAAAAATTTAGACTGACATAGCTATGTTGCTCATGGGTATGCAAAATTCAAATGCCGGAGCACTGTACCTCTGCCTACCTAAGCCTGGGTGTAGATGTGAGTAGGTCCACAGAAAAATGCTACGACCGCTGGGGGAAGTGGAGTTGCTAGAGCAATGGAAAAAAATCATTTCATTGCTGCTATTGTAGTCCCTGTAGTTTAGACAAGTCCCTAACAGTGGTAAAACCAGGTATTTCAGAGGAGAGCATAAAACATTACAACTCATTTAGTTGAGCAATACTTTAGTGTTGTTTTTTTGTTTGTAGTTTTTTGTTTTGTTTTTTAAACTCCATTCTGTGACTGGTATAGGTAGCTCTTATAACTTTAACAATTGCTACTGTACAACGATGTTTCAACCATAAATGTCTAATTCATAAGTAAAACTAATTATTTCCCCCCAAAAATATTATGTGACCGTGAGCTAGAGGGAACACTTTAATTCTGGTTGAATTTAGATTTTTGAAGAACTGCACTGAAATAATTTTCATCAAGGCTCTGTCTAGGGGATGTAGAAATATTTCTTGTTTTTCATGCCAGTAATACATGCAAAGGCCCGCTCCCACCATGGGAGTGGTATAGGACTACAGTTGTTTTTGGTCTGCTGTGGCCATCACACATGTCACCTTTTCAGAAATAAGAAGGAATTTTTCCCTCAGGGACCTAGTAGGATGGGTCAGGAGGCTAAGTTCAAGATGTCACAGTTTAGCAGACTCCTAATGTCTGGTACAGTGAGGAGGCAACCCTCTCTTCCCCAGTCCCTTGACCCTCATATGAGAGGAGGGCATTGAGGTCCCAAGAATGGGTTAGGACCAGGCAGGGGTAGGGTGCTGACAGTAGTCCTCCATCAGACAGAAATGATTAAGGAAGGAATTGTGACCTGAACTTTGAGTTCCCATATGAGTTAATGAAGTTGTGGCCTTAACTAAAGCACATTCCTTGCATTTTGTCTGTCTTTCCATGTGTCCAGGACAAAGCTTATCATGCCTGAAACACTATATGCCTTATTGTCAGTTTAGTCATGCAATTTATAAATGCTAACATTGTTTACAATGTTTTGGATTTATTTTTGGGATTTTAAGTTGTACAGAAATATTACAGATATTCCGCTCTCTATTTCAAATGAGTTGATACTATATTGTAACAAAAAAAAATATTGCATTTTAACAATTCTGTAACCATATAGTTTTCCTATGATCTAGTTAATGGAGGGAAGTATTAAGAATTAATCTTCTGTCTTTGAGCCACTATAATTGTTAATTTATGTTGATTGATTTACTATCATTAAAACTGTTGGAGTAAGTTGCAATTAGGAACTTGCATTCTTAATTGCAACTATCTAACTACAACTCTTACAAAAATCAATACAATCTCTTAAAGTATATGTGCCATTTGCCATTCACTACAGCAATGTGTATGACTGCGAGTGTGTGTTCAATATACATAGACCTTTGAAGAATATTTTCATATATACTGTTCATTTTATTATTTTTATTTTGTAGAACATTAACAGATCTTTAAAATGGAAACAAAATAGTTTCTCAAAAGATACATTAGCATTTTGCACTCACAATAAGCAGAATTAAGAGTAACAACCCCAACATTTCAGTACAGTAGATCCATGTGTTTGAAAAATAAACTTTTTACTGTAGAAAGCAATGGTTTATCATTCTTCAATGTATTTCAAATAAAGGGTGGTGGTGTTCATATGCAAATATCTGATTTGACATATGCAAGCCTTCTGGGATTCCAGAGCTAAAAATACGCCTCTCTTATTTTCCACATTTTATCATTACATTGAGCATTGTTGGGTAGAAAGATTTATGGTTATTTTAATAAAAATGTTAAGTGCAAATTAACTTCATTTTTATGATATAAATATATCAATCAATTTTAACACAATTAAGTCTCCTACAATTAATATAATAATTGAGTAGCTGAAAAAATTATCTCGTTTTTTTTTCCAACATAAGAAAATAAGTCAGATGTTGTCCTCTGTAGATTTTCTACCATTCAGTCCATCCCTTAAAAAGTGAGGATTAGAAAATAACTTTTTTTCCCCAGTAAAAGTGTATATTGAATATTTCTCAGATCATAACTGAAATTTGCATGTGGAACACATTTGCAAACTTTCACAAGAATAAAAAGTTACTCTAGATGACTAATTAAAATAAAATGAATTTGATGTCTTGTTGTTTGTAAATAGTATCTTATTAACTGTGTCCCCAGAAATGTAAAACAATTGAGATGTTCTTAAACTTTGACCAGAATTGTGACAGGCGGTCTAGGCCATTTGAGGCTTCCTGCTGGAGGCCTTGTGGTCGTACCATACCCTGCCCCAGAAAAGGAGCAGTATAGGTGGGTCCTCCAAGCCTGCCTAAAATGGCTGCTGCTTTGCAGCCTATCAGAACACAGCAGGCTTAAATAAAAGGAGCAGCAGGGGCAGAGCAGGTCAGTTGCTGTCTGGGACCAGAAGGGTGAGGAAGGACTGGATAGCTATGAAACTCCATAGGTAAAGAAACGGGTGGAAGAGCCTGCTGAAGCAGGGAACAGAGAATCCAAGGACCATAATCCTAAGGTAATAGGTAAAGGTGATGGGACAGAATGGGAAGTAGCCCGGGGAATGCAGGAGCAGAAAATATTAAAGGAAGCAGCACGTGTTTTTGTTATTTGTAGGGTCCCTGCATTGAGACCTGGAGTAGGCCTGGGTCTCCCCACTGGCAGAGTGGCCAAAGCCCCAAGAATTGGGCAAGTCTTGTTTAGAATTTAAAGGGCTCAAGGATGGGACTGAAGAGCCTGCAGAGGACCCACCATTTGTTGGACTTTGTTGCCCTGCAAAGGGGACTGGACTCAAAGGACTGAACTAGCTGGACAGCTGGGGCAATAAGAACTGTTAAAGGTGAAGTGTCTCCAGGGAGAAAGCCCTGGGGGCCCTGCTCTATACATGGGCAGGCAAGGTCTTAGAGCTAGCACAAAAGGGGGTCAGGACTGAGTCCAGAGACAGGGTAAAGACTTTCACAAGGACACAGGGACAGGCCTTATTGGACCTTTTACCCTGGAAGGGTTTTTGTTCATCTATTTTAGACAGTGTGCAAGTTAGCTGGAGGGCTGAATCATTGTAGACCCACCTGACAAGGTTAACACTGACAGGGGGTACCAGGAGCAGAGAGAATGTGTGTGCAGGTTCACACCCAATGAAGAGGAGGGGCTCACGAGAGGCATATGTGCCCTGTCACAGGAACAATAGGATCTAAATCTTTAGATGAAATTGCTCAGGACCCATAACTGGGGTGCGATGGTCACAGTGAAGAAGAAATGCTGATTATAGTAGAACAGGCAATGACCACTAGACATCAAAATAAGACAGGAGGATTTGATTTTTTTTTTTAAATATGAAGGGGGAATTCCACTTTTCCTAATTCATGACTAAGAGACAATCAGAACCATGAGGCAGATCCTCAGCTACTGTCTTCAGCATAGCTCCACTGAAGTCACAAGAGCTATGCTGATTTACATAGGTTGCCAGACACTCAGGCAATCTCAAAATATCACTGAAAGAGACTAGGGCACTGTTGAGTTAAAGGCAGGCAATGTCCACTCAGAGACAAAAGCTTGTACTTTACTTTCTCCAGAACACGGCAAAGAAGAGTGGAGCCATGCATGCTGTATGTCCCAGAGTTATTGTCTATTTAGAGCAGAACAATTCAGAATAGAACTGCTGCTTGGAAAAAGTCAGTGTGCAATCCTCACTAGCTTGCAGCTATACATGAAAAAAGCTGAGGGACTGTCCATATTCTTAAACTAGCAGAGGATACCAGTAGGGCATTCAAGTGTTTGCTGCCCCTTCAAACTATTATTCAAGGGTGCACTAGGTAGGGAAACTGTCTAGCTGCTCTGTGAATGTACCTTCATGCCTTCTTTTTATACATACAGCAAATGTAGCAAAACAGGAGGAATTTGCCCCAGGATAGCAATATGAAAAGTAAGGTAGCCAAAAATCATTGTGAGCAGATGAAAAAGTGAAGTCTAATTTCTGTCAGTTGAAAATTGTCATTTTTACCTCACAAATCAGACTGAGCTATGAAATGGTGATTTCTACCTATGAAGAATTAATAGTTTTGCCTAATGCAAGACTTTCACCAGTTTCATTGTGAATAGAAGTTTATGGCAGCAGTAAAATTTAAACTTGAATCACATTTGTAAAAAAGTATGAAAACTCGCTCTTTGTACTTGAAAGAGTGATGGTGCAGAGTTCTAGACTTGAAAGGAAAGTTAAATATTCAATTTGTGTTCATGAGTGTTTGCACCAGAAACCTGATCTGAAAAGTTACACTTCGCAAACCCGTAAACACCAGTGTTCCATATGGTTTACATGTCAGATCAGAGTGGCTTGAATTTTGAGTACTTTCAGGGAACTGCTTGTGTGACTGGGCTACAGAAATTATCCAGTGAACAACTTTGCTTGACTAATACATGCAAAAAAGTTGCAATTTCTTCATACGACTCATCAATAGACTTGAGCTGTAAAGTTCATTGAATGTATTGGAGACTATCAATTACTAGGCTGGCTCTTGTCATAAAGTATGCCACTTCTCACAAAAGACTTGAACAGTTGTGGAATTTTATCCATTTTACTTAGAGTGGAAAACTCTGGCTTGCTAAGAATGGAAACCTAGCGGTCTGGATTGGTTACATTTGCTAGGAGTTTACCCGGCTTCTGACTACCTAATTGCATTCTCTCTCCTAATGGAGCATGTTTCTAATATAAAGTGTTTGTGTGTGCATAGATTTACTCTTGTAACTGAATTTTAATAGGTTTCCGAAGAAGTGGGCTGTAGTCCACGAAAGCTTATGCTCTAATAAATTTGTTAGTCTCTAAGGTGCCACAAGTACTCCTGTTCTTTTTGTGAATTTTAATACAGTATTGTAAAATCCATCAGCTGTAAATGAAAGACACAATTTTTTAAATTAGATATGTAGTGAGCAGGGACTACTGCCCGGATCCTTCTGTTCTAAAAAAATGTATGGGCCTTCACCACTTCAACAAAAGGAAAACTCAACTAAATGAAAAGGAAGAATATAGTGGATGAGGCTGGAATCCCGTTCGCTCGATTTGTAGTAATGGCTGAAGAAGATCAAGAGCTATTTATATAACAGAGTTCAGTAAAGAAGCTGGAATAGCAGTCTTTACACTCTGGTAACTTCACAATATCTGTATAATCTACAAAAACTATATTGTAATATTAGAAGACCTATAGTTTAATATATCAAGCACATACTTCAAAAACTAAACTTCGTTAATTTACATTTATTTCATTACCATTCTTACTACAGTAATATATCATAAGAAAAAGACAGTTTTGTTATGGTGAAAAATTACAATTTAATCTTAAAACTATTATAATTTCACTATACTTACTACTGTATTTTCCACATTGTGGTTCTACTATAAAGACTATAATTCTAATTTTTGTTTTCTTTTTTTTGCTCTGGATTTTCTATGCTGTCAGACCCTAGAGCCTCTAATTTAGCCTCTGAGTCCCAAGGCACTGCTTGCATGCGCTGATATAACAACTCAGTTTCTGCAAACTTTCAGTCAGGCAAATCTGATTCATTATACTTTGCTGTTCAGCCATTTTGGGGTTAGAGTTAATGTGGTGTAGCTTCCCCTAAGTCATGCTTTGAGAGTTTTCCACCTGGGTAAATGGCTTGTTCCCCTGGGAAATATACAAAATTAAAATTTCAATGTTTCTTAGAAATTGTTAGTTAACTGCTGTAAAGTAGACAAGCATTAAGGTGTCTGATTTCCACAGCAGTGACAATAAGAAACCAAAGACCTGTAATTATTGTAAACTGGTATGTCAAAAACTGTACTACATTACCAGCACATTTGTTAAATATCTCATGGGTCTGATCTACTTTCAAGCTGTCTAACTCTTTACCCATCTTCTTGCCAGTGGGAATCCTGGGGTAGTCATACCTGAATCCCTCATCAGTGGGAGCAGGGGGTTGGTTCCAGGATATAGGGAATTTATAGTGTGCACTAGTGCTGCACACCCTACTTTCAGTTTAAGAACTGTTTATAGTCCTCACTGTTCTAAGAGGGTCCTGTGATTGCAGTGGTGAAGAGGGAGCCCATGTTTTAAATAAGTGGTTTTCAAGCTTTTTTTCTGGGGACCCAGTTGAAGAAAATTGTTGATGCCTGTGACCTAACAGAGCTGGAGATGAGGGATTTGGGGGATGGGAGAGGCTCAGGGCTTGAGCAGAGGGTTGGGGTGAGGGCTGCGGGGTGAGGTCGGGGATAAAGGGATTGGGGTGCAGGCTTACTTCAGGAAACTCCCGGTTAGCGGTGCAGCGGGGGTGCTAAGGCAGGCTTCCTGCCTGTCATGTCACCGCAGACCACACTGCGCCCCAGAAGCAGCCAGCAGCAGGTCCAGCTTCTAGGCGGAGGCACGTAAGCAGCTCTATGTGGTTCTCGCCCACAGGCACTGCTCCCCAGCTCCCATTGGCCGGTTTCTGGACAATGGGAGTGTGGAGCTGGTGCTTGGGACCGGGGCAGCACGCAGAGCCCTGTGGCTCCCGCCCCACCCACCTAGGAGCTGGACCTGGTGCTGGCCACTTCCAGGGCATAGCACAATGTCAGAACAAGACTAGCCTTCCTTAGCTGGACAGCACCACCAACGGGACTTTTAACAGCCTGACCGACGGTGCTGACCAGAGCCACCATGACCCAGTGTCTTACATTCCGTGACCCAGTACAGGGTTGCTATCTGAAGTTTGAAAACCACTGTTTTAAATAAAGGACGTGAATAATCTCATTGAATTCTGTGGGACTGATCATATTCCTTAAGTTTAAACATGCTTAACTACTTTGCTGGATTGGATCCAGAGTGCTCAGCATATTGCAGAAACAAGTCCTTAGCATCAGGGCCGGCTCCAGGGTTTTTGCCACCCCAAGCAGAAAAAAAAAAAAAAAAGTTGCAATCAGCTCCACCGCGCCGCTTTCTTCTTTGGTGGCAGGTCCTTCTCTCCGAGAGGGACCAAGGGACCCACTGCTGAACAGCCCGACGTGTCGCCCCTTCCCCTCGGCCACCCCAAGCATCTGCTTGCTGAGCTGGTGCCTGGAGCCGGCCCTGCTTAGCATGACGTTTGTGCAGTGTTTAAGATTGATCCCCAATTCTACAGCTTGTTTGTTTTCTTAAGGAGGAGGAGTTAGGTAATCCCTTCACAAAAAAAAATTGCATGTCAGACTTAACATGATTTTCATAGCAGTTTTTTATTCCTAGTTGCTTTGATATAGTCAGTTATATTAGCCACTGAGACAATCTGACCATCCTCAATTAATTATCAGCCTTTGAAATGTTAAATACAGATATAGTAGGTTTGCTCCTATCATTTCAAAGTAAGTTATTAATGTGTTTATGGCATTAAAAATGAGCTATTTATACTAAACCCATGATTTGAGATTCAGGATAACTTATCTTGTCCTATGAATTATATGGCAAGAAAAACTGATAGTTAATAGGCTTATCAACAGATACAATTACTGGCAACCATTTTTACAGATGAACAAAGCTACAGCTTTGCAAGTAGAATCTGTGCTAGACAACTAGAATTTGATAACTGAGCCTGTCAAGAGCACATTGAAGGTCAGCATATATGTGGATGAGACCTACAGTATAGCAAACAATTTATTGGATGATTCAGCAACACTTTTCAAGTAGTATGTCATTCATCATAGTTACAACAACTGAGAGATATAAATGTGATTAATTTGTTTCTACTATTTTGAAGATTTGGAAACATATATCATTTTTGTTCATTAGACAACTTATTTTTGAAGTAGAAAAGAATAATAAAATCGCTGTATTTAATAGCAATATAATTTTCAACCAACCTTTCAATCTTGGTGTCAGTCTTTGTATTTTATTTACCTTTTTATATGATCTCTCTCTCTCTCTCTCGCTCATATATATATATATATTTATAAAATATATATAAAATATATTTATATATATATAAAATGATATTTAATGGGTGTATTGTCCCCATATATTTAAATATTAGGAGATTTGTGAAGATTTTACATACTATATATATATACTATGTAAAATCTTCACAAATCTCCTAATATTTAAATATATGGGGACAATACACCCATTAAATATCATTTTCCATATTTATAAGTTTAGAAGACACTGGAAGAAAGCAACAGAGTTCTGTAAGGTGCACACTTGAATTTTCTCTGTCCCACAATATTGGCTTGGCAATCATGTCCCATTAAGAGGAATGGGGGTGTGTGTGGAGGAAGTGTGTGTGGAGGGAGGGGCGGGGTAACATGGTCACTCCAACTGTCTCCTTCTGTCTGCATGTGGCCAGACTCTCCTCCCTGCTGATACTAGGGTCGTCATCTACCCTCAGTTGCTGCTGTGTAAAATAGTGTCTGTACATAACTAAACAGCAAATACAAATGGCACTGTAGTGACTCGGTGTGGCTCCCCTCCTGCCCAGCAGAGGGAGTGCCCTTACAGACAGCCAAGTGGGCGGAGCCTCCACCACCTGTTCCCGCCCCCTGGAAATCAAGGGGCGGGACAGGAAGTATAAAAGCCAGCCGCCAGAGCTCAGTGTGGCCCCAGCCACTGCAGGGAGCAGACGTGTGGTGGGAAGCTCGTGGCCGGGAGACCTCTGAGGCCCTGGCCCTAACTGGCTGGAGCTGCCCCGAGCCCACTATGAGGAGGAACCACTGGAGCCCGTCCGCTCCCATCATTGGGAAGAGCCGTTGGAACTCCCCCACACCAACCCCGAAGGTGAGACGCCACCAGGGCCCTTCCGCCCCTACATTACCCGGAGGAGCCTCCTGAGTCCACACCGGACTTCCCCGAGGAGCTGCCGGACCTGCCACCAAGCCCCAGCTGGGAGGAACCCATGCCGATGGACTGGACTGGGCCTGGTGCCATGGATGAGGTAGGCCCTGAGGGGGAACCTGGAAGTAGCCCGGGGGTAGCCAACCCCGGTCAGGCTGTAGACACGTACGAGCTGATGTCAGTGTGTTTCGGTCAGGATACCCCACTGACTCGCAGCAGCTGCTGCTAGGGCCCCGGGCTGGGATGCAGTGGAGTGGGTGGGCCTGCGTCCCCCCCCCTGCGACCCCGCTCACAGGTGGCATGCTTCCCCCTCACCCAACGCTCAGGTATAGGGCCTTGGGCCTTGCTTGACCACTATATTGTTGCTCAGCCTCTGCACCAAAGGGCCTGAGCCCCCTAACTGTTTGTTGCGCAGCCCCTGCACCAAAGGGCCTGAGCTCCCTAACTGTTTGTTGCTCAGCCCCTGTCTGAGGGCCTGAGCCCTGAACTGACTGTTTGCTTGTTCCATCGGTAGTGAGTCGGTGTGGCTCACCTCCTGCCCAGAAGGGTCGAGCCCTGGCATGAACCTTCTACAGGCACCTTAAAGATAACTCCTTAGGGGTAAATACTAACTTATCCTGCGCATACATGGAGCATCTTATCCACAGCAGACTGGTGGTGTTCAACTGCAAAGGGGGAGGCAAGATCTGAGGTACCCACACAGGAGTTCTGCAGTAGGTGGAGATCTACTCTGGAGGGACTCCCTCTGAGTGGCTGTGGAGGATTTTGAAGGCTATAGTCATGGGAAGGGCTGGGCTACTGTGACCATGACTATTCATATTCTGCCATTTGCCCCCTAATCCTCTCTTTCTCCCCCCACCCCCCAAAAAAATCACAGGAGGATGCAAACTATGCATAGGCTAGTTGATCTGAAGCATGCAGTAGCACTTATGGAGTGGCTCTGCTGTTCCTCTGAAATCCAGTAGGAAGATTTCTACTCCCATACATGTAGGATATATGAACATGGGAGGTTACACCGTTAATAAGTTTTATTGCATGCTTTTTTAAATGAATGTACTGAAGATAAATGACTTTTTTTTTAGCAGATACTTTTTCACAAGAGGGTTATTGTAAGGGATAGGCAGATCTCAGAAAGATCAGATAATAAACCAAGAGTTTGGATGATCATCTGAAACTCTTGGATCGGCAAAACTGGGAAAGAAATCTGTCATGTGCTTCTTCCCAAGATATTTGATATAGTGTGCTTCTGACTGGACTGGCAATACCTCTAGTTTTTGAGGCATTATGTCAGCTTTTCCAGACATGGCAGAATCGTACAAAGAAGTATCATACAAATATGAATTAAATCTATGGTCTCTGAGTTTAGATTGGCTTTACTAAGTCTTAATATTCTGCATCAAGAAGAGAATTTTTACTTTTGCTAGATACAAACTTGACACCTGAGATAAATTCTTTCTTTAAATGATGCTTCCTTGCTCAGTCTGAAACAAGTTAGTCCAGCACTTATTTAGACATGTCCCGTTAGAAGTCAAAGCTTACTACATTAAAAAACGCAGCTTAATGGAGATTAAGAAGGGTTCCTAAATGCTGACAATTGCCTTGCAACTGAGTAATCGTGGACTTCTATTTGAGACTGACATGATTATAACTTTCACAATGAGGGCTAAGAAAAACCAATTTTGATTTTAATCAGAAAATGTATTTTCTGGGTTTAGTTCTGTAACTCTAAATCATAGTGATGATAAAAAAAAAAATAAGCTAAGCGGGATCAGACTGACAGTAAGTTGGAAAAATACAGCTACCAGGGCTTTACTTTAGCTATATTATGGTGTCACCACTAACGCCACCTCAGGTAAGTATTTGTTACTTCCATCATAAACACCATTTTTCAGGGCTTTTGCCTCACCATTTCCATTTTAATCAAGCTGAAACCTTGCTGTCTCTCTTTTTTGTGAAAGTGCATTTTAAAAATACGTATTAGTATTTAAAATAATGCCAATAAACTATAAGAATTGATTACCATTGATCAAAAAGGAAATTAGGAATATACAGCCTTAAAAGCTATATTTCCATTCTTAAGGAAAATAAGAGTACACAATACAGAGACAAAGCATTGGGAAAGATAAATTGGTTGAATAGAAAAGAAAGTGAACTGTCACTCCTTGGGGTGAAGAGCAATGAGAATAGTAAGACAGTCTAGGTTTTGGCATTGGGACCAGTATTTGACATAGATCTGTTCTGGGAATGGATGAAATTAGATTTAAAAAAAAAAAGATTTTAAAGAAAGAATAGACAACTTTAAATGTAAGACAAATCTTTAACGATAACACTACTACCAAATGCTAATACGGTACATTAGTCTTGTTTCCACTGACCCAGTTAAGTCAATTTTTAGTCTGAATGCCAATGGTTTGGATCTGTTTACTCTTTCTTCTCACACACATTTTACATCTCCACAGTTGCCTTCAGATGATGAACTTGTGCTAGTTTATATTTCATTTCTAAGATTTGTTGTAGAGTTTCCCCTTACTGAGACTCCATAAAGTAGATTTTACTGTTTTTACATAATAGTTTGAAAATCAACTTCCCAAAGGAAAAAATAAAACTAGAATCTAGTGAACTCTTTCAAAAGGTTTTTATAATTAGGCTTCAGGGAAGATTAAAAATCAGAGCTGCATTAGAGCTGACAATTTGGCAATCAGATTTGATATAACAGAATACATGACCTGAATCCATCACAGAGAATTAAGAAAATATAAATGATTCACTTATGCCCTTTATGTTTTCAGTATAATTCAAAACTTTATATTTTAATAGATATCCTTTATAATATCAAGTAGAATGGGGGAAGCAGAAATCAACTACATTATAAACACTATTTGTTTTTAAGGACTCACCGTTTTGGAGTACTTTACAAGTGAAATATAATCAGAATAAAATGACTGTGAATGCTAGTGTCATAATGTGTACCTTAGTCATGTGGCTTGATTCAGCATCCATCCTATATTGGCCTTACAGTACCAGCTGTAGCTCTGAATTATCATATAAAGAGAGATTCATGCCATTATTTATGGTCATCTGGTTTAAGCATATCCTGACTTTAAATTCAAGCTCCATAGTATGATACTGACTAGTGCTTGCAAGATGTCAGAAGTGTCTTCTCTTTAAGTAAGTAATGCAGTGACTTCATCTCAAAACACTCTAAGGCCTCGATTCTTCAAAGCCTTCTTTAATTTTATGCACTGTGAATAATCACAGAAAAGGAATCTGAAGTGTGCAGAATTCAGCACATGCATAAGTCTCCTCAGGCTTGGGGCCTAAGACCTAAATGGTGTAATTATAAATAAATCATATTTGAGAGAGAAAAATCAGATTAAAACAAACGTCATTTTTTGTTACCCTAAAATTATTTATTAGGGGAATCAAGCTTTATTCAGTGGGTAGTTTTGTAGTACTAGTGAAACCATCTTATAAAAATAACAACAATTGACATTATTATATTAGAGCTAGGTATGGCTCAAGTATCCTTAAAAAAAAAAAAAAACAAATATTTACCATTGGAACTATGTTGCATGACCATTTATATGCATGCACGAATATATGCAATAGGCAATGATCGTTTGCCAACTCCCATATTATTTTAGCTTTTGGTATATTATAGAACGAGGCTGCAGGTATTGACAACATCCCAGCAGAATTGATGACATTTGAAGGAGAAATAGTAATAGATGTACTCACCAAGATCTGCAACAAGGTCTGGAAGACTGGTGAATGGCCCTCCCATGGACACAGTCACTAATCATCACTCTCCCCAAAAAAGGCAACCTGCAATTATGTCAAAATTACCAGACCATAAGCTCAATTAACCATCCCAGCAAAGTGATGTTGAAAGTCATATTGAACAGATTGAAGCCACAAGCGGAGAATATCATCACTGAAGAACAGGCTGGTTTTCATGCTGGAAGAAGTACCACAGAACAGATTTTCAACCTTCATGTTCTATGTGAGAAATACTTACAACACTAGCAGGACATCTACCACGTCTTTGTTGATTTCAAGAAGATGTTTGACAGAGTATGGCACGAAGCTCTCTGGGCAACCATGAAGTACAATGTTGTTCATAAGCTTATTCTTACCATTAAATAACTGTATGCCAAGGCCAGCAGTGCAGTTATCATCAATGGCACAATAGAAGAGTAGTTTCACACCACTGTTGGAGTTCGGCAAGGCTGCCTTCTTTCACCCACAGTGTTCAACATCTACTTGGAGCACATAATGACTGATGCCCTAGAAGATCACATATGCACAGTCAGCATTGGGGGGGAGGGGCGAACAATCTCAAATCTTCGGTTCACTGATGACATTGATGGCCTGGCAGGCAGTGAAGATGTACCTTCCAATCTTGTGAAACGATTGGATGAAACCTCCACAAAATATGGAATGGAAATCAGAGCAGAGAAAACCAAGCTGATGACAAACAAATGTGATGGGATCAGCTCACATATCACTGTCAGTGGACAAGAGCTGGAGACAGTGAAACAGTTCAAGTATTTGGGGGCAATCATCACTGATGAAGGATCCAAGGCAGAAATTCGGGCAAGAACTGCACAAACAGCAGCAGTGGCAAAGCTAAAGCCAATTTGGAGGAATAAGAACATCTCCCTGGAATCCAAACTGAAACTGCTGCATGCATTGTTCATCTCCATTTTTCTGTATGTGTGCACAGACCCTTCTGGCAGAACTTGAATGGAAAATACAGGTAGTAGAGATGAGATACTTCCGTAAAATCCTGAGCATTTCCTACTTCGACGACATCACTAATGAAGAGGTCCGCAACATCATCACCCAATGTGCTGGGTCATATGAAGACCTCCTGACAACCGTGAAGAAGTGCAAGCTGAAGTGGTACGGCCATGTTCTAAGATCATCTGGCCTATCCAAGATCATCCTCCAATGGACAGTACAGGGGAAGTGAAGAAGAGGTAGCCAGAAGAAGAGATGGATTGACAACATAAAAAAATGGACAGGAATGGATTTCGCAGAGACTCAAGGACTGACACACAATCGTCAGGGCTGGAGACAATTGGTTGACTGCTCATCAGTGATGGTGCCCCAATGACCAATGCAGTTATGGGAGTGGTGATGGTGGTGATATTGTATTAGTCCTGCTAAATTTCCCTCAACTCTAGAATTCAGTTTGTTACCAAAACCTGTATGTTTTCATCTCTTTCTACTGAAAATGTTGGCCTAAAGCTTTAGAGGATCCTTTACCTAGAGGCTGCAGTCTGACACTTCATGAATTGTGTTTAAAAAAAATAACCCACTTGTCACTGTTTTTTGTAATTAGTATGAACACATGGAAAATGTGTTTTTAATATCTAATGTCTGTAAGTATCTTTTTTGTTACAGAGTTTAAATGAGAATGGATCCACACTGAACCATTTTCTATTCCTGTAGTAATTTATGCCAGAAAAATAGCACATTGGGTGGTTGTTGAGGCTTTTTAATCTCTGATAACAGCAGAGGGTTTTGTCTTTTGATTAACTTCATATTCTACTTAATTCACATAGATTAAGGAAACTATAAGAAGGGAAGCAGAATGGCCAGCCAATCAAAATGAAGAAAATGTAGAAGTTCTTAAAAAAAAAAAGACACTATTCTAAATTGAGGAAAATATGTGCAGCATTAAAACTATGATGCAATATGACTAAGATAACATCAAATAGTGCTACCATGTGGCAACTGTACAAACAACTTAGAATTTTCCTCTATTCTCCTAGCATGTGACGATGATTGTGTCTCCCCTTGACACTGACAAACATTGATCTAAAGCCGTACTACTAACCCTCTGAATGGTTATATTAGTTATAGCATAATAGGTGTGCATGGTACTGCACAGATATGAAGAGAAGATTTTAGAGTGTACATCTTTCTCTCTTTTTTGTGTTAAAGAGATTGATCAGTTCCATTTTGCATTTTGAATCATCTTAGTTTAAGGATTTTGTTTTTATTTTTGTTTTGAATAAAGTCTATGATTTAAATTGATTCTGACAGCTTAATCTGAGATGTTAAAGTGGGGATAGATAATTAGTAGTTAAAGGATAGTTGAAGGAAATTAGCTTTGAGGAAGCACTTGGTGGGAATGAAGTTGCATGGGGTATTGGGTTAAGGAAGCTGTTCCAGGCATAGGAAGCAACATGATTCAAAGTTGTGACTGTAACAAGAGCCAGAATGTCGGCAGGGATAGCACCATGCAAAACCTTTGACATAAAGACTAGGAATCTGAACATGATGTGAAAAGTGAAGAAAGCCAGGGGAAATATTCAAAAGAAGGATTTTTTAGTCCTCTAATTCATTGTAGTGGGGTGCAAACTGAGAACCTTTCTTGACACTGCCTTCCTGATACTGCAAAGACTTGCACACATGCTTAACTTTACTATGAATAAATGTAAATTTATGCACATTGCATAAAGTAAACCATGTGCTCAAGCCTTTACAGGATCAGAATCTTAAATTCCTGGTTTGTAGATGTTTACTTTGGAGAGATTACTTTGTATAGTATATGGTCCATACCTGACAAGTGGTATGGGCAGAATAGTTAAGAAGAGGGGAAAATAACCATTTGAAACTTTTCTTGTGACAAAGATCTTAATGAAAATTAAAAATAGTATAGATTTAATCCATTCACAACACAATCAAGATTTTAGTTATGTAGTTATCCTTATGTGAAAACATGGGCCCCATTCCTGTGAACAGATGCTTTGGTGCAGATGTTAACATTCACACCAAGTCTTTATGGAGTCAATAAGACTTGGTTCAGGTGCAAGAACCACGGTGGTAGATCATTTCATATAACTGGAACCTGTATTCAAAGTGTTGCTTGGTTTAGGCCTTAAGGAGCCTTATTATCTATACAACAGGTATGCCCATTTTCAACATTATACTGAAAATTTGCTCATTAAGAATTAGAGAACTATTAAAATGAAGACTACAGTCTATTGACTGACTGTAGTTTTACTTTTAACCATTATTGGTGGATTAAGTAATCAGAAATTTGTTTTTCAGAGCCCTGCAAGTATATCAGATGATAAAAGAAATGGGTTATGGCCTTTGAAATCACAAGGAGCTAAAGAACAGGTCAAAATGACAGTTTGAAAGAAATGCAAAATTCATTATCATTAGTAAAAAAACTAATAATATTTTGTATTTGTCTGATTCATTCTCAGAGCAGGTCCATCCTGTGCACAGAATGAGGAGGGGTAGAAAACATAGTACATAATTTAAGACTTAGGGGGGAGGGACAGCTCAGTGGTTTGAGCATTGGCTTGCTAAACCCAGGGTAGTGAGCTCAATCCTTGAGGGGACCATTTAGGGATCTGGGGCAAAAATCTGTTAGGGGATTGGTCCTGCTTTGAGCAGGGGGTTGGACTAGATGACCTCCTGGGGTCCCTTCCAACCCTGATATTCTATGAATCATAATGGACATGCATAAAGTGGTCAAGTTAAGGTTGCCCAAGTTTCATGCTGAATTTTTGGATGTGTCTGAATGGAAACTATGAGGAACTTTGTGCAAATAGAAACTGCTAACCTTCCCACATCTCCACTAGGTACTTTCCAGGAACTTTATGGGAAAACAGGGCAAGACTACAGTTCACAAGTAGATGTTTTGTTCTTTTAAAGCGAATCAAGAATAGATACCCAGTGTGACAGGTTGGATCACCGAAATCCCCTGGGGGCTGCCAACTGATATGCCAAGACTACTTCTGCCCCTGCTTTCCCTGCCAGCTTGGGACTCCAGAACCCTGTCTTGTTGAGCCAGACACACCAGTCTGCTACAACACAGACCCAGGGTCTGAACCACATGCCGCAAAGCTGCAGACTTAACTGAAAGCAACTTAACAAGTGTTCCTGTCTTTAACACTCAGATACCCAACTCCCAATGGGGTCCAAACCCCAAATAAATCCATTTTACCCTGTATCGAGTTTATGCAGGATAAACTCATAAATTGTTCACCCTCTATAACACTGATAGAGAGAGATGCACAGCTGTCGTCCCCCCCCCCCCAGGTATTAAAACATACTCTGGGTTAATTAATAAGTAAAAAGTGATTTTATTAAACACAGAAAGTAGGATTTAACATCACACCCAGTTATTCTAATAAGTTAAAGAATGCATTGATTTTGAGAATTTCAGATAATTATTGGTACAGAACTTTTTTTTTTCTCACCTCCCCAATTCTTGTCAGCATGACCTCTTACTGCTTTATGGGGGAGGGAGGTATTTTGGCTATTTAATTTTCAGCAACATTTTTTCCCTCTAAACTGGAAAAGTTTTGGTGCATACAAATTGCACATTCATGATGAAATGCATTTAACTGGCGATTAAGCCACTGGCATTTCTAAGTAGCAACTTGTTGACTCTGAATTTTGTAAATCTGTTTTGTCTCTCAGACACTGCCATCCTTAAGAAACAACTTTCCTGCAGCACTCTTGTCAATATAAGTGAACTAACTAGTACTAGCTTTGTGATACTTGAGTGGGATTGGTTTAGTGACATCATCAGAAGCACTATCTACCAAAGGTCAACCTTCATGGACTGTAAGCCCTTTTAGGATCTATATTCCCTGGAAAGAAGGGTTCCTGGATTAACTGGCCAAGCTCCTTCCCTATATTTTTGACTGCATCCTATCTGATCTGTCCAACACGGTATAGAAATGCTTAGCGTTCAGAGTTGAATTTCTATCTGTAGTGAGGCAGTGTGGTTCCCCGCTGCCCCGAAGAGAGATGAGTCTCTCCGTACACCAGAGTGGGTGGAGCCAGGGAGCTCTGAGTTCGCCCCCCAGAGGGTCAGGCATTGCCCTGGAAGTATCAAGGCCTGACCTCAGAGCTCACTGAGAGAACAGCCGCTGGGGAGGCCAGACGCCTCCGTCCTAGCTCGCGATTGCAAAACCCCAGCGGCCTGCAGTAAATCTGAAGACTGGCCCAACCTGCCCTGCGCCAGCTACCCGGAGGAGTTGCTGAGTCTACCCCGCACCAGCTATCCCGAGAAACCCATGGTACTGGACCCCCGAGAGGACACCACCCCAACCCAGGTACCTCAAAAGGGGGATCTGGAAGTAGCCCAGCGGCAACTGACCCTAGTCTGGCTGTAGCACTGCCAGAGCCTATATCAGTGTGTTGTGGCCAGGATCCCCACCCCACTGACTAAGCAGCGGGCCGTCTGCTGCTGCTAGTGCCCCAGGCTGGGACTCAGTGGAGTGGGAGGGCCTGCGTCCCCCCTGCCACCCAACTCGAATGTGGCAGGAGGTCAGAGAGGAAGTACAGGCCATGCTAGTCCTAGGAGTCATAGATCCGTTGCAGAGTGAGTGGCGCAGTCCGGCGGTCTTGGTACCCAAACCCGATGGCACACAGCGCTTCTGTATAGATTTATGGCTGGTCAATGCCATCTCAAGGCTCGATGCATATCCTATGCCCCATGTGGATGAACTGCTTGGCCGCCTAGGGGAGGCCTAGTTCATCACCACCCTCAACCTCAATAAGGGGTATAGCAGATCCCGCTTCACTCCATCTCTAAGGAGAGGATGGCGTTCGCCACCCCAACGGGAGTTTACCAATTTACCCGGATGCCCTTCAGCCTCCATAGGGCCCCAGCGACATTCCAACGACTAATGGATCGCCTTCTACGACCCCATCAAGACTATGCAGTGGCGTATTTGGATGACATCATGGTCTACAGCCACCAATGGGAGGACCACCTGGAACACGTAGCCACTGTCCTGAGATCCCCGCAAAAGGCAAGACTAACAGCCAATCCCAAAATATGTTGCATTGGATGGCAAGAGGCAACATACCTTGGATACACCATAGGGGGAGGACGAGTGAAGCCCCTCGTGGGGAAGGTTCAAGCACTGTCGGCTTGCCTGCTACCAATCACGAAACGCCAAGTGCGACAATTCCTGGGGCTCGCCGGCTACTATCCATGATTTATCCCCCAGTAGACTTCCATCGCAGCCCCCTTGATGGGACTTTTGACTAAGGACAGCCCCTGGCGCATGCCGTGGGCCCAAGAATGTGAAGACGCCTTCCAGACATTCAAGGAATGCCTCTGTCGGGAGCCAGTCCTATATAGCCCAGACTTTATCTTTCACACGGATGCCTCGGAGGTAGGGCTCTGGACAATCCTGTCCCAAGAAATACACGGTCTTATATCTTAGCTGGAAATTATTCCCCTGCAAAAAGAACTACATGGTAATAGAGAAAGAAGCACTCCTGGTGAAATTGACCTGTTACACCCTGCGGTACTACCTCCTTGGGGCCATGTTTACACTAGTCATGGACCATGCTGCACTTCAGAGGTTAACAAGAATGAAAAACAACAACACGAGACTACTGCGCTGGTACCTGGCATTACTGCCCTATTCTTTCGCCATCCAGCACAGGGCTGGCAAAGACCATGCGAATGCCGACTTCCTGTCCCACCTCGGAGGGATGGAAGAGTCTGTCCCTGACAAACAGGAGCCAGACTTGGAGGAAGGCGGGGAGAGAGTGTGTAGTGAGGTGGTGTGGTTCCCTGCTGCCCTAGAGAGAGAATCCCTCTGGACACCAGAGTGTGCGGAGCCAGGGAGCTTTGAGTCTACCCCTCCCCGCCTCCCCAGAGGGTCAGATGTTGCCCCAGAAGTATAAAGGCCCGACCTCAGAGCTCATTGGGAGAGCAGCCACCGGGGATGCCAGACGCCTCCAGCCTAACTCTCAATTGGGAAACCCCAACGGCCTGCAGTAAACCCGAGGACTAGCCCGACTTGCCCCATGCCAGCTTCCTGGAGGAGTTGCCGAGTCTACCCCTCACCAGCTATCCCGAGGAATCCAGGGTACTGGATCCCCCAGAGGACATCACCCTGACCCAGGTACCTCAAGAGGGGGAGTCTGGAAGTAGCCTGGGGGCAGCCAACCCTAGGGTTCTGGCATTGCTATAGCCAGACATATCAGTGTGTTATGGCCAGGATCCCCACTGACAGCAGCGGGTCTTCTGCTGCTGCTAGGGCCCCGGGCTGGGACACAGTGGAGTGGGAGGGCCTGTGTCCCCCTGCCACCCAACTCACGGGTGGCAGTCTCCCCTTCTCCCAGGCCCTTTGGAATCTAGGGCCTGGGTTTACCATTATATACTGTTATTGCTCAGCCCCTGCCTGAGGGCCTGAGCGCCTGACTCACCCTTGCCCCACCCTGACCTGTGTTAATTTCTGCCCTCACAAAGGCCGCCGAGGAAGACTCCTGCAATCCAAATTAATTCCCCACAAGATATCTTCCCTAGTTTAGTAAGGCAGTGGGGTTCCCCGCTGCCCCAGAGAGACGAGCCCCGGCTAACCTCTCTACACTATTGTAATCTGCAGGAAGGAGCTGCAAACATTATTATAACTTCTGGAAAGCTTCATAACAGAGCTGCTCCCTATTAATTTTTATAACTGTCACTCTTTGCTCTAATAGTGATGTTTTTCCAGATCAGCTTAAAGGGTGGGAGAGCAAGATTTTCAGGAAGATATGCTTACTTGTGTTTAAGGAGAAATATCTCTCTAAAGACAACCTTTTCCATTCCCTATCATATTCCTGAGTGTATGTGCTTGATCACACAGCAAACTGGATGGCCTCTGCTGCTACTCTTTATCCATAATATCAAAACATTGGTATATTTGTAAGTCCCTTTCTCACTTTCTTGAATGTGCATACCATTCTTATCACTCTTAAATGAATTTATTGCTAGTTCAGCTCTCTTTTCTGAAGGAACTGTCAGTTTTATCACAAGTACCACTTCTTCAAATTCAGCTTCACTCCCCAATCTGCTAGCTTTTTAGAATTCCCAGTGAGAACCTCATATTTGTTTCTTTTCTCCCTCTGACAAATCCTAAAACACAAAGACCCTATTTACCTATGATATATGTTATCTAGGCAACTGTATAGCGTGTACGATATGATAAATGCGCCTTGTCATCCATTGAAATGATCGCAGTCCCTAAGCTAGTGATACATTGCTGCACACCTAGTGAGATTGCAAAGTCTCTCTTCCACCTCACAAAGTCCTTGGCTATATTCTCTTTCAGCACAGAAAATTTACTGTATGTTGAATGTTGTTTCCAAATGACCATTACTTGCTGAAATAAAATACTAATTTTTTCAAAATTTGCCCAAAGAGAATTGCTTTTTGCCATAAGAGATGATAATGTACTTTTGTCCAAAAATCTCAGGGCACTTTATAAGTGTGGGAAACTGAGGCACAGAGTGTTCAAATAACAACAGTCGGAAATGGAATCCCAATCCTGTCCTCTAAGTGACACTGACTTCCCTTTAATAGACTATTTTGTTCCTCAACAAAACGATTTTAAGCAAAACTATAACAATTTATTTCAAATAGAGTACTGTAGAGCGTTCTCAGTTACTAAGATACATTTTTAATATCTGTTCTCAGCATCTGTAACAGCATCTGTTCTCAGTATTACACTTGTTCACAACATTTCATTACTTTTTTTCTCCATTTATTTTAGCATTTTTAAATACTTATGTATTCCAAAGTACTGTATATTTCAAGGAGAGACATTTTCAAAGGTACAAGGGAGAATTAGAAACAAATCAATGTGACTTGGGCACCTAACACCTTTTTGTGTTTGTTTGTTAAAATCTCCAAGATATTTTATGTCTAATATTTCCTTTATTTTCAAGCTCAACATGACAGCTAATGAGGCAAATGGCTCAGCAATATAAGACCCAATATTCAGAAATATGGGGTTACAAAATGGCTCAGTTGAATTATTAGTTTAAAATTGATAAAAATATCTGTACTTTAATATCCGCTAGGAGCAATTAGAATCAGTATTAACATTAGCCCTAGCAGAAAGAGTTTCAGAATTATTTCTTATCCACATTAATGAACCTTTATTATAGAAACCCTGAGGTATTTTATATCTCACATGGAAGAATATAATTAGACACAAATTGATGGGCCTGTTCCTGTTGCAAAATTAGAATTTATAACAGATGATTCTGAACCCATTGTCTGCCTGATATTATCCCTAGAAAAGCATCTGCAGGTGCTGTAACTAATCCTCTAAAATAATCTGTAACCAATCTGCACGACAGTTCCCATTTCCTTGTATACAAACCATTATAGAGGCAGCCAGGTTGAATTCTTTTACAGCTTTTACTAAACACTATTGAACATCTAATGACCTTGACAAAATTATCTTCATTAGAGTCAGGAGTACTAATCTACTTTGCCTTAGCGATGGTATTGTTTAGCAAAATCTGGTTGGTGGTAATATGTATTTTGAAAATAAATATTTGTTTCTGATATGTTTTCCTCATTCTGCTTTTGTTTTGCTTTATATTTCTTTAGATACTCTTCTCTAATTGTGTATAGGTGACCTAATTATTTATTATTGTACTACCATAGCACCAAAGGCCCTAGTCATGGTCCAGCACCCCATTGTGTTAGGATCCGTACAAACACAGACCAAAAAGATTTTCCCTTTTTTTGTTCACAGGGTACAGTTTAATCTAAATCTACAGTTTAATTTTTTTCCAGACTATCAAAAATAGTGCAAGACAATAACAAATAGTACTGGTGTTTTATTACATTTAAAGGTTATGCACAGAAGTAAAATTATGGGTGCGTGAAAATGAAGTACTTGAAGTGCATAGAATATAGTTGCGATGACCTAGAATTACTGTATTGCCTCAATTTATTTTAGGAGTCATATGTTACTGGAGACAGAAAATATTAGGTGCTGGGGGAGAGATTTCTCAGTTCTTTTCCTGAAAGAGTAGTTTGTGGAGAAACTTGTGTGTGCCTGTCCTGACAGTTTAACTGAAGGCTGAGTTTTATGCCTCCTTTATGTACACAAAGAGCAAAAAAGCAGAAGAGAGCAAAAGAACTGGTATGGGGATATCTGGTTTACAAAAGAGTAGTCAACATTGCTTTGACTCGCTACATTAAATCTTCCATGGCAATCAAATCTGTATCCAATTTGAAAGCTATTTTAAATATTAAATACATAGATGAGCCTGAACCAAAACCCCATTTCCAAATCCGTGAATTTGCTTGTGGGGGAAATTAAAATCTCAGTCTGGGTCTGAATTTTACAAGCCTATCTTTATGATGGACTGAAGCAAAATTCAATTCCAAAATGCCATGTACTTGGAGGTGTTTGACATCAAACTCTGAAGTCAATTGTAAAAAGAATCCTGAACCAGAGTTTTAAAGGTTGGGTGAGCCATGGAATACATATGATTGTGAAGAAACTTTTATAACTTATTTAAAGATCAAAACTAACTTTAACTGGCCCACTCTACCATGGTACTGGTGCTTTCAAGTAAGGCATTATATTTCTCAACTTTCTAGGAAAGTTTTATACAGAAAGTGATGTCATCTGGTCAATTAAGAAACAAATAAACAAAAACAACAACAACCCTAATTTATATGAGTCTTTGCAGACAACTTTCTTAACTACACCTCCCACCCCCAAAAAAAAATCCATATGGGACATGCTAGCAAAAGGATTTGGATAGATAAATTGCCTCAGAGGGATGGGAGTTAACCTGGAAAAGAGGACCAACAACCTCAGTCTGTAGCATGATAAACAGTATCAAATAAATTTTCTTTTCATTGGTGCCTCAGACCAGTCAAGTTAGAGTATACAGATTTAATGGGGATAAGTGTTGGAGAAAATGTGAGAGAAGAGATGTTATGCATATATTGTGGACATATCTAGTCGCTATGAATTACCAAATGATCCTTTGGTAATCCTCCTGGGGCTTGCTAGCAGAAATGATCGCTTCATTTTGTGTGTGGACTTAATCTCTCATCTCCTAGTAGCTGCGTGGCTAGATATGGCTTCTCACTGGGAAAAGATTAATAGTCCAACTCTTGAGGAATGGGTTCAAAAATATGGGAGTTCCATATTCATATTCCATCTGGTTATCGTTTATTCAAACTCAAAGTGCACTTACCTGCAAATCACAAAAACAAAAACCACACCTGTCCAATATTTTTAATATTAACATTTGATAGACATGCCTGGTTTGTTAAATATGTGTAATCAGAGATTTTCCTCAATATAATACCACTAGAAACAGCATGTCATGCATATAGGAAAGATGCTTACTCTGTAATAATGTAATACTCTGTTACATAGAGAGACCTGATGATTATATTGCATAATGTTTCTCTAAACCAGTAGTCTCAACATGTGGTCAGGGGTCCGTGGACTATGTTTAAGATATCCAAAGGGTTCTGCCTCTCCATTTGGCATTCTAGCTGCTGCTGCTACTTGCTTCTCATGTACCAGTGTTTTTAAATAAATATACCTAGCTTAAGCCCTGGAACCACATCATGGCAAGGCCGCAGCTTGGCTTGATAAGGACACACAAGTGAATGAGGACAGATGTAGGGAAGGATTTTAAGCAGTAGCCGCAACTTCATTACAATTTAATTCAGGAGAGGAACACTGTTCGCACATTTCCCCATACCAGGCATTTAGATGGTTCCCATGCAGGGTTTACAAGCTATCCATTATATAGTCCTAAGTCTGGGTAGATTCTCCACTGCCTACCCAAGGATTCCACTTACTCTGCTGAATCCCTTGTAAAAGGGACAGAAGACATCAAAGAGGGATCCAGGTCTGCAAGAACTTCAGGTTTCCTTTTTCCATAGACCTGCATTCCACCAGCAAAACTCCATGTCTCTTATTTTCTGGTCGCTGGCCCTCTTAACTGCAGTGAACAAAGATCACAAGTTGGGCTGTCAAGTGATTAAAAAAATTAATCGATTAATCATGCTGTTAAACAACAATAGAATACCATTTATTTTAAATATGTTTTGATATTTACTACATTTTCAAATATATTAATTTTTGATTTACAACACAGAATACAAAGTGTACAGTTCTCACTTTATATTTATTTTTATTACAAACATTTGCACTGTAAAAAAAATTAAAAATGTATTTTTCAATTCACCTCATACAAGTACTGTAGTGCAATATCTTTATCATAAAAGTTGAACTTACAAATGTAGAATTATGTACAAAAAACTGCATTAGAAAATAAAACAATGTAAAACTATAGAGCCTACAAGTCCACTCAGTCCTACTTCTTGGTCAGCCAATCACTCAGACAAATAAGGTTACTTACAATTTGCAGGAGATAATGCTGCCTGCTTCTTGTTTACAATGTCACTTGAAAGTGAGAACAGGCATTCACATCGCACTGTTGTAGCTGGCGTTGTAAGATATTTATGTGCCAGATGCATTAAAGATTCATATGTCCCTTCATGCTTCAACCACCATTCCAGAGGGCATGATTCCATGCTGATGATGGGTTCTGCTTGATAACAATCCAAAGCAGTGCAGAGTGACACATGTTCATTTTCATCATCTGCTGGTGGCATCTGACTCAGAAGGTTGATTTGCTTTTTTGGTCATTTGGGTTCTGTAGTTTCCGCATCAGAGTGTTACTCTTTTAAGACTTCTAAAAGCGTATTCCACACCTCATCTTTCTCAGAATTTGGACAGCACTTCAGATTCATAAACCTTGGGACAAGTGCTATAGCTATTTTTAGAAATCTCCCATGGTACCTTCTTTGCATTTTGTCAAATCTGCTGTGAAAGTATTCTTAAAATGAACGAACATGTGCTGGGTCATCATCCGAGACTGCTATAACACGAAATATGTGGCAGAATGCAAGTAAAACAGAGCAGGAGACCTACAATTCTCCCCTCAAGGAGTACAGTCACAAATATAATTGACGCATTATTTTTTTTATGAGCATCATCAGCATGGAAGCATGTCCTCTGGAATGGTAGCCGAAGCATGAAGGATCATACGAAAGTTTAGCATATCTGGCATGTAAATACCTTGTAATGCCAGCTACAAAAGTGCCATGTGAATTCCTGTTCTCACTTTCAGGTGACATTGTAAAAGTGGGCAGCAGTATCTCCTGTCAATGTAAACAAACGTGTTTGTCTTAGCGAGTGGCAGAATAAGAAGTAGGACTGAGTGGACTTGTAGACTATAAATTTTTACACTGTTTTATTTTTGAGTGCAGTTATGTAACCCCCATCCCCAAAATCTGCATTCCTAAGTTACATTTTCATGATAAAGAGATTGCACTTCAGTACTTGTATGAGGTGAATTGAAAAATATCTTTTATTTTTACAGTGCATAAATTTGTGATAAAAAATAATATAAATAGAGCACTGTGCACTTTGTATTCTGTGTTGTAATTGAAATCAATATTGAAAATGTAGAGAAAATTCCAAAATATTTAATACATTTCAATCTATTGTTATAAGTGTGATTAATCACGATTAATTTTTTTAATCACAATTAATTTTTTTGAGTTAATGGCATGAGTTAACTGCTATTAATTGACAGCTCTAGTCACAAGTTGTGATGCACTGACGCTTATACAATTCCTAAATCCTTTACCCATTTAATCTGTGTTTCCATGATGCTATAAGCCAAAAAAACAAAAAAAAAAATCCACCCAGGAACCCAAAACCAAAACACTAGACCCCAGCCAATTTGGCTGTGATGGGACATCTTCCTTTCTGAACCCTTGATCAGTTAGACCCACAGCAACCTGAAAACCCAGTTTCTGTACCATATAACTAGAGGGAGGGATGGTGATTTCAGCTAATGATGGAGCAAGATGCCTGAAAAAAAAAAATGGGCCAAGGTATAGATAAATGATTGTAGGAAGAAAGAGCCAATCCATCTCACAACTCTCTGGCTTGCCAATGGCAACAGGGCACTTAGGCGGAAGAGGGCCTATCCCTGTATGCACTCCCCTTTAATCTACAGATGTCCAGCAGCTTGCAGACCCAGTCAGATTACTTATCCATTAAATTAGAAAGGTTCTAAAATACTTGGACACATTTAACAAAAAAAGGATAAAATCAGGGATTCTTTTTAGTTTTTTGTTTTCTCTTTAGAGGTATTTTTTGGAACCTGAAAATGACAGCATTCTAGTTAAATAAACATTCTCTATAAATAAAATCATAAAATATGACTTAGATTTATCATCTGAGTGCTTTATGACCATTAACTAGCCTAATTCTCACAACACCCTGCAACGTAGGTAAATGAATAGTATTATCCCCATTTTATAAAATGGAAGTGACTTACTTAGTACCAGAGGAAGATTCAGGATTAAGATTTAGGAATTTGCCTCTCTTTTTCTGTATATTACCCATACATGCAAACAGAATTTTAAAAAATACAACAAATGGTAAAAGAGATTTAATTAAAATTCTCTGGCATTGCATGTGTTCCAGTATTCCTCACTGGACTGATGCACAATATATGATTAGAAGAACTTGTCTTTCTCTGCCGTAAAGCAGCTAGAACTTCAAGTTCATTCATGCTTCAGGAAGTTTTCATGGTAAGGAGGCCAGTTATCCCAGGAGATACAAGGAAAGGTCTGTGGAGATAGATTATCTGTTCCATATATGCAAATAGAACTATGTTATGCCCTATGTACGTTAGTGTTATTTGCAGTGACTTTCTACCAGAATTGGACTAACTTCTTTTTTGCCCGAACTTGGACATTAGTCTTTAAAATATTATCTGCTAACATTAGTCCAAGTTCAGGGCAAAAAAGAAGTTAGTAATAATAGAATTGTGCTGACCAGAGTGAAAATACTACTTTTAGTAGGCTTACAAACAAATTAATGCTCTTTGTGGAACGCCTTTAATCAGGGGGAAAAATAATACTGTAATGGATTTCAAAATTTGGATTTTGATCTCAAAAAGATGCATTTTTCTTTCGTTAAAGCACTCAAGTTTGTAGAAAACTACTCTTTTAAAAATCAGTAGAGGACTAGATCTTTCAATTAAAGTTTGTCTTACAAAATTGTTAGAGTGCGCTCTCAACAAAAATATTTCCAGAGGAGAAATACAGTAGTATATTCAGGCATTTCCACCCCCTCTGTAATTGTAAAGATCCTGCAGAATTCTGCATCACTTACTGTGTCCTTAGCTATTCCAAGACATTTCCATTCACCCCTATTCTGCATTTTGGATTTGTAGAGTTCCTTTATAGAGAGTAATTCTCTTAAGGAAAATGTCATGAAGGAACTTAAATATCAAGAGTTGAGTTGCTGATCAAAATCCACAATCTGTCAATGAAATTGTATAATTAGGGCCCTTCATTTTCAGTTTTTATTTTTATTTTTTTTATTTTCCCCTGGAATTTACCAGAGTTTATTACCACAATAACAAAAACAGGTAAAAATCAGTGCAAAAATTAACAACAATTTTTCTGGGTAAATATTGGGGTTTATTTTGGTGGATGGAAAAATGGGGGGTCAGGAAGTATTCAGTAGATTAATGCTTTGAATTCCCTTCATCAATGTGGTTTGCTGCAGAACTAAAACAGAACTCAAAACACAATTCCACTTTTGAGTGTAAGAAAAAAAAAAACCCTCTAATCCCCAAATAAAACTTTTCATTTGAATAAACAGTTTATTGTTGTAGACTTAGAACTGTTAGCCTATAACTATTTACATTTAATAATTAGGTCACACCATTTGCAGCGCATACACTCAATTTCATCCTTTTCTCCTGATTTTTTTAAAACATTTGAATACTTCCTTGTGTTCTGAAATGTATTCTGATACAGATTTTCATTTTCTTCCCATTTTAGTGTCAAATCTTTAAAATATTATCTGCTAACAGCTTAAAATGTGTACATGGTGGGCGTGAGATTCATTAGTATGACAAGATGCACACTCACTTCAGAGCTGCGTGCGTACCTGTTTGTTGTGTGTATCTTCTAGACTAATACATAGCTTTAGTTCAACAAGCATATACACACAAGTTAATGTATTATCATAATACATATATCTCATGCAATGTATTGTATTTTCTTAATAAAACAAGTTATTTTTATATATTTGAATGATACAAAAGTAGAGTGAAAATCAGAAAAAAAGGAACAATACCTTTTGTAAAACCTGGGGATTTTTCAGGAAAAATCAGTTTAACTGAAAACGAAGGGGCTTTTGGATAATATAGTGGAAGGCTGAAGAGTAGCAATTTTTGTATCTGTCTTTAAAAGATACTCAAGGATATTGTGAGAATGAAAGGCCAGTGATTCTTAATTAAGTACAATATAAATCAGTTGAAATAGTAATTGAGACAGTTATAAAATACTGTACCTAGATCAACAAGGTAAAATAAGCGCAAACCATCATGGCTTTTATAAATCCAAATAACTCCTTTCTAGAGAGTACTCTTTTTTGGATCTGTCACCCAAGAAGGACAAAAAGGAAACTAGCTGACACAATTCAGTTGCACTTTCAAAAAGTCTCTGACAAAGCCCCTCAGAAGGGGGTATTTTGAAAACTATAAGACACTATGGGGCAAGAGGTAAGTATTGTCATGGGTTAGGAACTGGCTAGCAGAACAAAACTAAGCACATACCTGAATGTTCAATTATCAGTTAGTTAAAGGTTAACCACAGAGGTCCTAAGGATCTATACTGGGGGCAGTCATCTTTAATATATTAATGAAATAGAAAAGGAAGAAATGATGAGATGGCAAAATTGCAGATGGCACAACTATTTACGTTTTATTCAAAACTAGAGAAAAATGAGGATCTCCTGTAGGACCCAACAAAATTACATGAATGGGCAGCATGATGGCAATTGAAAAACACAGAGGAAGTAGGAATCCCCACAAAATTCCCCTTACAGAGCCTCATTCTTCAGAAGCACAGTTCCTCCCCAGACTCCCAAAGATCCCTCTGCCTCCACATAGGTTCTGAGGCCTCCTGCCCATTCACTCTCCTTTTGACAGCATTGTCAAGAAAGCTGCCGTGGGAACGCACTGTAAAGTGGTTGTTCAGCACACAGAATGGTCTAAAAGAAACCAATGCAACCTTAGGCTGTATAATTTTTTTCCTTCTGGTTTTGAGGGTAGGGGGTAATGTTCTATGTCTGTTGTGTGTGATCGCACTAGGTGCCATTTAATACTGTATACATTTTACATGAAAATACAGGATTCGACATAGTATGTGGATGATAGAAGGCAAAAGGTGGGGAGGGAGAGAGACAGCACATTACATCCGTCAGACAGATGGTCAAAAAGCTGTGAGTATTTTCACCTCTGTTATAATCTTTATTCTGTTCTGAGTCTAAATAATCAGGTAGTGTAGCAATGCTGAATATTTTAAATTGTTGTATGCAGTGTAGTTGCAGCCATGTTGGTCCCAGGATATTAGAGATACAAGGTGGATGAGGTAATATCTTTTATTGGGCCAGTTTTTGCTAGTGAGAGAGAAAAGCTTTCAAGCCACACACACCTCTTCTTCAAGTCAGCTTAAAAGTTTGTTCAATGAAAGCTATTATCTCACCCACCTTGTGTCTCTCTCTAATATTTTAAATGTTCTTTTCATTAAGAATAGCTCTAAGGTTCTCTTTGGTCTAAAATATAAAAGTTTTTCCTGTGATGCTTTTGTCAGTTGGCAAGCTTGGAAACTTTGCTGCTTTTGTGAGCTAAAGATAATTAAGCCGATAATTTAACTTTACCTTTAGAATGGGAAGAACTCAATACTTCAGTGCTCATTTGAAAACAGGACTCCCTGAAGTCTCCTCATTGTTTATGTTTTGATAGACTGGAGCAGATAGCATACTGTGAGGACATGGTGTCCTTGTAGGAGGTGCCAATTTCATTGACTCAAGTACTATTGTATTCTGAAGTCTGTCGTAAAGTGCTGTTGAGTTCAAAAATACCTAATTAATTGTTGAAATCCTTGGACTAGAAACACTTATTTGTATTTCTGTTTGAGTTATGAAGATCCCAACAGATAGCTACTTATTTCCCAAACTTGGATCTATTGTAGGATCCTGCTTAAATGAAGACTCATAACCTTTGGCAGTATATGGTACTGATCAAGTGTTTTAAACAATTGATACATTTTTTTTTATTTCAGGTTAGCTGAGTTAAATATCTTTCTTATTCTGTTTTTACTACAGTTACTTTTCCTTTATTTCAAAAATACTAAATGAAAATAGGCCTCTTTGGCAGACAAATCAAAGGCTAAATTATTATTTATTGTAAATCAAAGCCAATTGTATGTTAAATAAGCACAAAGTATCAACATGTGAAACTAAAGGTATTTGTTTTTACATGTACCTACTTAATGTATTCTACTTAATAGTAGAAATGAGCCCAAATTAAAAATCTGGATTTCAAAAGCTTTCACTCCTGATCTTTGGTTTGAAATTCAGGATCCACAATCTTGATCTGCATCATAAATTCAGGGATGTCCTCTGAACCTACAATACAATATACCCAACCCAACCCAACCCCCTAATCCCAACACCCCTGAATTTAGGACTGTTCAAAATCTTGGTTTAAACCTAATTATGCATAACAACAAATGTGTATTTGTGGGGTTAGAGATTGCACACTGCCTACACTCTTCATGGTTGAATTTGTCCTGGTTACCCCAGTGAACAAAATCACCATGTGGTTGATGTTTTTCCCACCCTTGCTGTATTCCTACTCCCAAATAGACTCAAGTGGTGGAATGATATTTTACATCTGCATTTAGATGCCCAATCGAGCACACATTTTTGATCAGACCTTCTTTATGGGCAAAAGATCATAGCTTAGTACAACAGATACATACGGTAACTTAGTACAAAACAGAATACCACATTCATAAATTCTTTACTTTACTTTTATTTTAAACTCTAACACCTTCTTAATGCTTCAGTGACAATTAAAATGTACAATATTTTTAGAATTGTCCATGTTGGTACAAACTAGGTATGCAGATCAGACATAAAAAGAGAAAATTTTAATACATATTGATTTTTTTTGACTCTCCATTAAATGTCTCATTAACATTTGTATTTTTCAATGGAAGAATTAACTATATAACTATTAACCTAATTAGCACAGTTGAAAGAAACACAGTAAATGTTTAAAGCAAAATAAAACAGATTGCTTGCTTTCAGTGTTTTACTTTCATGCTTGAAGGAATACAATGCTATCCCCTCAAGGCATGGTGACATTTTGGCCTAAGTTGAAGCTATTGATCTTTGAATTGAAGTTTATGTAATGTCCAAATATTTTAAGTCAAACTGGAAAGTCAATATTACGAACAATTTAAGTCAAGCATATAGTTTATAAATGTCACTGAATATTTACTTTTGAATAAATCATCAAATATTAATAGCTGTCTCTGCTGAGAATTAAATCAGTTAAAAAAAAAACAGCTTTATTTCCCAATAGATCATTCTTCTTTGGATTAGCTTCTTTGTGCAAAAGACCTTACATAGTTTAAAAAAAAAAAAATGAGTCAATGAAAAGACTGTCAGAGAACAATTATTGGTAAAATTCAGTATGGTTCTTTTCCCTTTCTTATTCTCTTATAGAAAAGTCCTGTAGAATTGAACATAGCTCTTTTGGTTAAAGACTGAAATTATAGGGTACCAAGACAATTATGAAAATACTTTATTAAGTGGTAACAATTATTCATAATAAATACCATGTAACGGATAGGGTTGCCAACTTTCTAATTGCACAAAACCGAACAGCCCTGCCCTGCCCCTTCTCCGAGGCCTCACCCCCGCTTGCTCCATCCCCCCTCCCTCGCTCTCCCACACCCTCACTCACTTTCACCGAGCAGGGGGTTGAGGTGCGGGCTCTGGCTAGGGTGTGAGCTCTGGGATGGGGCCAGAAATGAGGGGTTCAGGGTGCGAGAGAGGGCAACAGGCTGGGGCAGGGAGTTTTAGTGCAGGGGGATGAGGGCTCCAGTTGGGGGTGTGGGCTCTGGATTGGAGCTGGGGATGAGGGGTTTGGAGTTCCAGGAAGGGGCTCAGGGCTGGGACAGGGGGGTTGGGGTGGGAGGAGGTGCGGGGTCCTGGTAGTGCTTATTGCGGCTCCCAGGAAGTGGCTGCCAGATTCCTGCAGCCCCTAGACGCATGGGCGGCCAGGGAGGCTCCACACGGTGCCCTGGTGCCTGCAGGCACCACCCCCGCAGCTCCCATTAGTCATGTTTCCTGGCCAATGGGAGCTACCGAGCAGGCACTCAGGGTAGCGGCAGCCCATGGAGCCTCCTTGGCTTCCCATGCATCTAGGGGCCTCAGGGATGTGGTGGCTGCTTCCTGGTAGCCACGTGGAGCCAGAGCATGCAGCCAGCCGGCTTTACCCCTGGGCCCCCACTGTGCCACCAACCGGACTTTTAACGGTCCAGTGGGCAGTGCCGACTGGAGCTGCCAGAGTTCCTTTTCAACCAGAGGTTCCAGTTGAAAACCAGACACCTGGCAACCCTAGTAATGGACATTATTTATTATGTGACCAATCATTACCACTTAATAACAAAATGTGTCTGTAGGTTTTTAGTGAACAGTACACACTCCCATTTTATATAATAACCCTTAAAATGTATATGCTCTTTCCCCCGCCAAGGTTACCTATTGTAATTGTACCCTGCCATGGTGGGAGTGCTGGAGTGCTATGGCTCTCAAATACACTACTAGTGCTAGGTATACCATCACTCACAAATAGGTATTAAAGTTACTTCATCTGCTAGATCCTATATGTCCAGGACCTGATGGGTCCCAGAGGAGATACTGGCACCCAACTTAGACCAAAGAATGATTTATTAGATTTGGCAGAAAAGTTTTCAAATACCTTAGGCTCAGTAGTTTAAATAGTTATTAACAATAATAAAGTATACCTTGATTTGGACCTTACAATGTCAGTCCGCATGAAAGTTATGGTTCCTTAGACCTATTGCCTCTGAATTCTTTCCTCCACTAGAAGTACTCTGGTATCCTGCAAATCTCCTGGCTAGGCTGTGTCTTTCCACACAGTTCTACCATAACGATATATAGCACAGCTATTGGCAGCAGGACGCTTTGCCTCTGGTTGTCTGGTGTGCAACTGAATGGCCCACTTTGGGGTACCTGTTCCAGCTTATCATGCTGCAGCTCTTAGAACGCAGCTGCCTTCAAATCCTGCACTCTTTCTAGGGCACCAAGACATCCAGCGTGTGTCTGCATGCTTGAATTTGACCCCATTACCCCAGTCACTGAACGAAGACCTCATGTGGTTGACAATTTTTCCCACCCCCGTTGTCTTTCAACTGTCCAGCCATCAATCAAAGATAACAATTGTATACTCCTATCTGATTCAGATCTTTGTAACATATTTCTTAATTCTGATATTTAATGTAGCCAAAATCATCCCAATGGCTCTGCTATGGTTCCTAAACAAGTGGACATTATTGGAGTAGGGGGAAAGGGTGATGGTGCACTGCTCAAGTGCTCGTGGCTTGAGGCATTGTAGCTGGCTAGGACACAATGCCTCCAGAAACAGTAGGCAGCACACTTGGAGCAGTGACACTTATTATATCTGTGGAGTGTGTGTGGCATGCACTCCCCGAACTGGTGCAACAATGACCACTTGACAGTTTGTGACATCAGTGGGATCACTGGCCACCCTCTCCTTTACCCTCTAAAGTGATTTTATCCTCGTTATGGTGCCCTTCATGACATGATAGGCACATCTGTTTTCCATGCTTATCACTTGATACCAGTCAGCTCTATGTTCTTGGGGAACCAGGGCACAGTATCCAGCCTGTCTGACTCATGAAGGACACCCCCACCCCCAGCCTCTGCCTGACCCAAAACTGATCAGAGGAAAGACTTACAGAAAGCAATGGAAAAACGGTGGGAGACACATAACCCCCCTCGTCCCCCCCGACAATGGTGATAGGATTAAGGCAACTCCCATAGCCTCATCTGCATCAAAGATGGGACAAGGAGGCATCTCCATTAGCACACAGAATGGAGAACAGATTCCAAGGCAAGAACCGCATGGAACTCTGGGACCAGAGAAGCAGGGAAGCATTGCATCATGGGGGATCTCTGCTCCAGATGTTAATGAACCTACGGCTGCACGCACCCAGCTCAGCAGTTATCAGACCAATTCTAGTAATTAATCCTTAATTGATATCCAAAATACTGAAGCTGCCTAATTGCATTGTGAGCTCCCTTGAAGGAACACCACCCAGGAATGATCAGTTCCTATTGTCTAGTCTAAAGAAAACCCTTGAGTCATCAGGTTACCCATAAACAAATCTAGTGTTCTCCCTTGAACCATTGTTTTTTCCCTACCAAAAAAAAAACCAAAAAAAAAAACCCTACCTGCGCTCAAGTAAGTGTTCTGATGCATGGATCCAAACTCTGCATCAGTTCCACTGGGATTTCATCTTCTCCTGACTGATTGTGCTGGGGGCTCTGCCTGTCTCCAGCACTCAGGACCCTGAGCTACCACCATTACCTGGAAACCCCGAACAGTTCAAGCTTTATGGAGTGGTGAGACCCCAGTGTGCTCGCTCTCTTTCTCTCTCTCTGTGTTTTCTTTTCTATCTCAGGTATAACTTTCTAACCCTGACTTGTTTGATCAGGTATAGTTGTCTATATATGACTTTTGTGATCTTTAATAATGTAACTATTATGTTTGTTTAGGCTCTCCTTGTATGGTTATCACTATTATTCAATAAATAACTTTTATGGTTAGCTGGTTGCTTCCCTGTATCTCTCTCTGAACTTTACTCTTTTGTGGTTTTTGCTTCCTCATTTACTCTGCAGCAACGCTCCTCTTACCTAAACTAAAGCTCCCTGTAGCGCCCAAAAGTACTGTGGGGTTTGCTTATCAAGTGGGTTACTACCAGTACAATTGTAACATGAATGTGGGGATCAGAACATGCTGAACCTTTGACATATGAGGGTGGCAGCTTGGAAGTGCTGCTCAACCCAGATTACTGAGTCCAGGAGCATATAAGAGTAGCAACTTGGAAGTGCTGCTTGGCCCAGCCTATTAAGCCCAGGGGTATATAAAGGTGGCAGCTTGGAAGTGCTGCTTGACCCAATCCGCTGAGTCCAGGGACATATAAGGGGTCAGCTTGAGAGTGTTGATTGACCCGGTCCACTCAGACTTGCTCTGTTAGAGAAAGAGAGAGAGAGAGTGTGTGTGTGTGTGTGTTCATCTGGTTCCAGGGCTGGAGAAACCCCAGCTATCTCAGGTATAACTATCCAGCTAGGTCCTGCAGGATAGCTCCATTGGGAGGGGACTTGGATAAGGGAGAAGTAGCGCTCCATATGAAAACGCAAGTGACACAAGCAGTACATTGATACAATTACAGAACACTGCCCCCACCCCAGAAAAGTAACCCTAATAAATGAGCATACCCCAAAGTAACGGGCAAAGCTGGTAACACAAAGTCCTAGGGAAAATTGAGATAGGAGGTTTTGAAGCAGATGGGATACTAGATGGGATACTAGCTAGTTTGTTTGTTTAAGGGTAGAGACTGACTGGGGTGCTTTGATTAGTGGACTGATACAATTTTGTGTGTGACTAAGTGATGGCAGGTCAGCCAGGTCTTTAGGTAGTTCCATTTCTGCTTTGAAAACCAGATTAAATAGATTAAATAGATTTGTCTTTGCCTCTTACCTGGGGCACTTGAGGAAAGGGACTCCATGCCCCCTCTCTCACCTCTAGCACTCCCAAATACATAGTTGTTAAGTAGTCCTCAGTAGTTACACATGGCTTAAAACCATTGGTATCAAAATACAGCACCCTCCCACTTAAGGGAAAAATTCCTTTACACTTTTTTTAACATTTTTAGAATTAATTTTATAAAGCAAAGTCAGGTGAATCCAAGATAAAATATGTAAAGAAAGAAGACTATAGGACTGCAGCAGAGGAGTGAATAGAGGATTCCCACCTATCCAACATCACCACTAAGATACTCAGTATCAGGGGGTAGCCGTGTTAGTCTGTATCTACAAAAACAACAAGGAGTCTGGTGGCACCTTAAAGACTAACAGATTTATTTGGGCATAAGCTTTCATGGGTAAAAACCTCACTTCTTCAGATGCATAGAGTGAAAGTTACAGATGCAGGCATTATATACTGACACATGGAGAGCAGGGAGTCACTTCGCAAGTGGAGAACCAGTGCTGACAGGGCCAATTCAATCAGGGTGGATGTAATCCACTCCCAATAGATACATGAGGAGGTGTCAATTCCAGGAGAGGAAAAGCTGCTTCTGTAATGAGCCAGCCACCCCCAGTCCCTATTCAAGCCCAAATTAATGGTGTTAAATTTACAAATGAATTTTAGTTCTGCTGTTTCTCTTTGAAGTCTGTTTCTGAAGTTTTTTTGTTCAATGATAGTGACTTTTAAATCTGTAACAGAATGACCAGGGAGATTGAAGTGTTCACTTACTGGCTTTTGTATGTTACCATTCCTGATGTCCGATTTGTGTCCATTTATTCTTTTGTGGAGGGACTGTCCGGTTTGGCCAATGTGCATGGCCGAGGGGCATTGCTGGCATATATAACATTAGTAGATGTGCAGGTGAATGAGGCCTTGATGGTGTGGCTGATGTAGTTGGGTCCTCTGATGGTGTCGCCAGAGTAGATATGGGGACAGAGTAGGCAACGAGGTTTGCTACAGGGATTGATTCCTGGGTTGGTGTTTCTGTGGTGTGCTGTTTCTGTGGTGTGGTGTGTAGTTGCTGGTGAATAGGATACTCTGAATCTCCTTTTAATGTCAACAACATCAGGCACTCAAACACACTGATGAGTGTTGCCTGCTCCCAAGTCACCCAGGGAGGAAAGGAGGGGAGGGGTACACATGGCAGTAACTAGACATGTCAATAGCTGTTTCTGAGACTGTATAGGAAGTTTTCACTGTGGATAACCACCCTGGCTGGTGACCCCCTAATTATTTTCTGAAGATTGAGCCAATCAGACTGGGGGTGGGGTGTAGAGAAGAGGAAAGGAGGTTATAAATATAGCTGTTAAAGGCAGGCCTGAAGACTTAACAGCTAATTGATGTAGGATCAAGAGATGTGCCTGCTGTGAGGGCTGGACCCCAATCCCTGTAACCATGCTGAATACAGATCAGTGTTTTTCCAGCTTGTACTAGGGAAGCCTTCCACTAGGATAATGTTAGGTCCACCCCAGTGTGTTTTATGGATCTAGAGGGAGAGTAGGGGATGGGGAGGGACAAAGTTTTTATTAGCATTAGCAGGTATAGAGCCTGTGGAACTTGCATTTAGCTATTATCTAACTGCTGTATGATGGGATTCCATCTCAGTTAAAGAGCGTGAATGGTAGTGAGGTAAAGGTTGTGAAATTCTTGCTGGACTTAGTTGGGCCTATGGGTAGAAGATGGTGCCCTATAGAAGTGAGAGCCTCACAGAGATGGAGGAAATGGATATTTTATATGCTGATCCCAATGCCTGTATCACTTTGGATACAGGCTATGGACTTCTGTTTCACCAGCAACAGTCATCTATTAACCCAAGTTCTGCAATGCTGCTAGCTGTGGAGATCCCCAGACTATTTCCTGTCAGGGTTACAAATATTTAAAATGATCGAGATGCTGCCATTTCTCAAGCTCTGAAGAGTCCAGGTGACACACATTGCATGCTATGGTCACTCTATAACGACTGAGAAATCATTTCTGAGAGAAGATCATGGGGGCATTTGGAGCTGAGTGGTGAAGTATAGAGAATATTATACTCAAACTTTACATTTGAATGTTTGTAATGGAAACAAAATGGGGAAAGTCAGCATAAAGAACAACAGTATATTTACTGTCTAATAGCTTTTGTTTAAAATGTTGTTCATAGTATTCCAAACACTGTTTACAGTATTTTATACTATCTACAACACGGGTAGGCAACCTACGGCATGTGCGCCAAAGGCGGCATGCGAGCTGATTTTCAGTGGCATTCACACTGCCCGGGTCCTGGCCACCGGTCTGGGGGGGCTCTATATTTTAATTTAATTTTAAAAGAAGCTTCTTAAACATTTTAAACACCTTATTTACTTTACATACAACAATGGTTTAGTTATATATTATAGACTTATAGAAAGACCTTCTAAAAACATTAAAATGTATTACTGGCACACAAAACCTTAATTTAGAGTGAATAAATGAAGACTCATCACACCACTTCTGAAAGATTGCCGATCCCTGATCTACAATGTGTCCTGTGTGCATTAGTTTTACTAAAAGAGTGTTGTGCTGTTTGTTTAAAATTGACTGGGGACTGTTATCATCCCTTTATCAGGGTTTTACATACAATAGCCCTCAGATTTAATTGTGTGCAATGCTTTCTGAAAAGACAAATCTGTGGCTTCAGCAAAGAGTTAAACTGAGGTGCAGGAAGACAGAGTATATAATTTACACAGAATATTGTGTGAGCATCCCCTGTCCTCCCCCCTCTGTCTATCTGTAAAATGCTTTTTTATCTTTTCAAACAAAGCCTCTTTATAAATGTGGTGGTGGTTGAGGGGTGCGTTGTCGTGGTGGTGATTGAATGGATTTCAAAATTTTATATGTAACAGTGAATGGACTTGAATTTGAGTCTACATGAAAGAGTTAAACATCTTCACTTTACCAAGGTAGCTTTTAATACTATGTGGAAAAAGCAACTATATCAATTCTCTTAGCAACTTATAAGATATGAGCAGTCTTGAACACTCATTGTTACCGAGATCAAAGAAAAGGATGCTTTCCTCCTTCCCAGTGTTTATCATGACAACCATGTGACTCTAAAAGATCCAAGAGTTAGCTTAGGTACAGTGCAACTTTTATCAGAAAATAAATGTATGCCGCCTTAGCTACATGAAACTCTGGAACATGCAGTATTTAGACTAAGACTTTGGGTTCAATATACAATTGGGTCTTTCAAAGTCTTTCTATAAACCACAGTGAATTCAGTAACAATTGTAAAGGAATTCTGTGATGTTCACTAATATAAATAGGAAAGAATAAGTAAGAGGGTGTTACGGCTAATGTTCAGATCCTTATATTTAAAGTAACAAGTCCTCAAGGAAAGCAAAGTTTTATATGTATTCTGATACATGACAGAAGAATGAAATCACAAGGATAATTGATGTGGAGAGAAGTGATAATGCCCTACAGAGCTGTACTCTCTATGACTTGTTAAATATATACATATAAATAAAAGGAAATATTTTCCCTCATAAACTATTCACAAGGCAATATTAAGATTTTCTGCCTATTAATCTCCTTCTGTTAAGTGCTGAGTGCTCAGCACAATAAGGCTGAACAGAAGGGTATGAAATATTTGTTTATTTCAGCACGGTGTAAAACGCCACATAAATGCAGATGTGAAAGAGAAATGACCTCATTTTCATTTTCTGACCTTCATTATATTTTAATTGTTCATTATGTGTATATGGGTCAAAAGACTTTGGGAAGGATCCCTCCCTCTAGCCCAGCCATGGTACAGTGCTGCAGGGATTGGAAAAGCCCCTTAAACAAAACAGGAGGGATTTTCCCTGCAGAGGTACTGAATACATTTGGTACTGGGCATGACAGATATGGCAGTTTCCTGCAATATTTCTGGGGGAATCTTACTGTATTAAGTTTATGTATCATTGTGGGTCAAGCATAGGATGTCATTTCATGAGGGAGGGTGACAACAGCACCTATAGGCATTAAGAACTGTGGGTGGTAACTAGGCACCATCTGAAGAGGCTTGCATATACTAGTTCAAACTGGATTCTCCATAAATCAATAGACAAAGAACTTTTGGATAAATAGCCTGAGTTTAAACTGGCTCATGGCCTTCTTTATGTCCATATATGCAATCAGGACTTTCTGCCCAAAAAGGGGCCCAGTCCTTCCTAGGAAGCGTTGGAAGGGCCTACTCAGGACCCATAAGACTGATGGGTGACTTCTGGTAAGATTTTAGTGTATGTATAGGAACTTTTATTGTTTTTAGTATTTTCTCTGTAATGCTTTCACTTTAAGAATAAATGTGCTTTCTTAGAAAGAGCTGTGGGATAACTTGTGACCACTGGCAATTTCAGCTGCTCATAGCCTTCAAAGAAAAAGCAAAGTGCAGATGCTGGTCACTGTCTGGTTTTCTGGGGACATCATAGTGTAGGCAAGAAATTGTGCAGTCTGGAACATGTCAGGAGGGAGAGAGATGTGGGTTTCTGTCCAAGGGACAATGGCTGAGGGGCTGGGATCCTAGAGTAGGTGTCCTTGGTAGACCACAGAGGAGGAATACTGATGCCCTGAAGTGTGATAACAGGAACTTTTACAAGCCCTGGTGTAGAGGCATGCTGGGAAATAGGCTCAAGAGTAGGTGGGGTGTGTGAGAAGCAGGGCCACAGTTCATAGCACTGCAGAGATTCAGGGCATTGCTGCCAGCCATAGGCAGCCACAGACAGGCTGCCATAACCTGTACAGGGACCAGGGCCACTTAGATTGTGATGGGGCCTGCTGACCCCAAAGAAAACCAGCATCATAGGGTGGCTTTAAAGGCACCCGAGTACCACCGCCTCCTGTGCTACACCTGTGTGCGCTGTGCTGCACTGCCAAATGGTGTGACATACAATCACGCCCTGAAAGGGGAAAACTTATCAGATATGTAACATTTCATCTTCATTATCATTTTACTCCTAAAGTGCAGTCTTTTCAATCCATGCCAACATTTATCATACACCCTTTACATTTGACACTTCATTGTCTAGCCCTTCAGCACCAGGAGTGTACCATACATCACAAAACCACTTTCTTAATCCGCTGCAGTGTTTTTTTGATACAAAATACTGCACAGAACCATATCACTTTTAACCATCCGGTAATACTTCCGGGTTTGAAAATGTAGTATGAGTAGCTATATTTTAAGGAACAGAAAATATCTAATTTTTCTCCTTTTCTTTCATTCCAGCTGTTCCCTAACAGAGAGGTCAAATCAGATTGCTCTGTAAATGTAAGGCCAGTGTGTAGTTTTGTGCAGCCAATCAAACATGTCAGAGCCATCTTTTTATCTCTGAACAGTATTGTTGTTACAATTATTCATAGTATCTAGGGCCTGATTTCCAAAAAAGTATGGTCATAATGACATGTATAATCTGTATACAAAATTATCATGAGAGTGGAGTCCATGGGGTCCCTTTTTTCTATCCTATCTGTTTATCCAAATTCAGAAAACTTCCTCAATAAATATACGGCTTGGTGAAGCAGATGAAGATATACGGTTAGCCAGAGAGGGGAGCAAATTCAAATTTATACAGGGAAAAAAGTCATTTCTGCTAAAGGTTTTTATAAACGTTGTGTTGAAGTGAGCAGGCAATGATTCTTAATGCAATAGAGCCAATATATTGTCAGGTGTGGTTGTTATTAAAAACAGATATGTTACATGACTCACCTAGGGTTTGATCACCACTGAAGTCAAGGGGAACACAAGCTAATTCCTTAGCAGAACACAATCAGGCTTCGCAATATAGAAAGTTTCTGTTTTCTTCCCCCCCTTACTTATGGAGAAGGAATAGGCATGCAATACAGTACTGAAACAGTGTCTAAAACTAATCAGTTTGTTTTAGGATAATGTGAAGTTGGGGTGAAGGAAGACACTATCCTCACTTTTTAAACTGCTTGGGAGTACACACTGTTCACTTCAGAGATCTGTAAAACATGAAAACTTACTGGGTTATATTCAGTGTGAATCCTATTAATCTGCCATTAACATTATGACATTCAAGTAATATTTAAAATGATATCATCAATATTATTTATAAGGTCAGAGATGTCAGAATTATATTATTACTAGAATTAAAGGCATCACTAAAATGCTGCTGCAGGGTAATCAGCTTCTGGATTGCTCTTTGTCATTTTAGGAGTACGTATGAATGTGTGGCATATGGTACTTAAGCTAAAAATATTGCCTGCACATACCTATGAAGTGGGAATTAGCAGCATGCTGCTTCTGATTACCATAAATATTTCCAAATTAATCTATTACAATTAGTTGAAGACATGAAGCTATATCTACTTGAGGTACCTATTGTAATGGCTCATGGATAGAGATAATTACAAGATTTTGGCGCTTACCCAAGGCTCTCCAATTGTTTGTAAAACAATTACAGAGCACTCTTTCACAGTAGGCAAGCAGTAATATACCTATTTTAGAGGTGGGGAAATTAAGGCACAGAAGTTAAGTGGCTTGTTCAAGGTCATACAGCATGTTAATGGCAAAAGTGGGAATGGAACCCACAAATACAGAATTTCAGCTAACTGGATGGCTGACAGCAGTACTGCCTCATCCTCATCTGTCTTCCATTTTCATGACAGAAGCATGATCTCATCTTTCAGTGCTGCTGCATGTTTAAAACAAGCACTGACCGAGAAGTTGTCAGACTGCTAATATCAAATCAAATTCATATTGCCTATTAGATTTATGCAAATTGACTTTTTCAGCAATAAGTTGCTTTTCTACAACTTCTGATTTAATGTTTGAACAAAGTTGCCTCAGAAATTGGAATTACAATCTTGAACTAAGAAAGATAAAATCAGTGCTTGTAACAGTTATTGCTAGGAATATAGTGTTTATAGATTTAAATATAGAAACAGTTTGTTCTTTGGTATTTATCAGTGTCAAAGCCAAGAGACCTCCAAGAGCAGGAAAACAGTGGATGAATGACAATAAAACTGCAGGTATCAGATATCTTGTAATTGCTGATTTGGTTGCGCAAGCTGTTTAATTGTGAAAAGAATATATATATACACTCACCTAATGTTCCTGTGCTTGGTTCCCTAATGGAACATTAAAATATAAATGTTTGGGAATGTCTCTTGTAGTTGATGGCATGCAACTTTTTCAAACTTTCTGTTTAGTTTCAAAAATAGGAACAAAGTAAATACATCCACTAAGGCAAGGGAAAACAAACAGAATGAGGAAGTCATCTAGAGAATGTAGTTGTATTTACAGATTATTTAGTTAAACAGTGGAGGGCTTCATCCTTCAGTAACTGAGATAAGAAGGTGTTTGTTACATGATGGAAATGTCATTGTGTAAAAGTGAAAAGAAAATATTGAATATAATAGGTGAAACCCTGGCAAAATTTTCATTGACATCAGCAGGGCCAGAATTTTATCCAATGTGTCTAATCACCAAATTATGCCTTCCTTCGGGTTGTGAGAGCAGAACTTAGCCCTTGTATGCATTTGGCATTGATTGACTCTTAACATTTGGCTTTAGCAGAAGAGCTGATGGTTCATAATAATCTAAATCAAGCCACTTTCCTCTTGAATAGCTAATATATGGTATCAGCTATGGTTTAAGAAATCAATTATACCATCCCACTGTGATATGTGAACTTATTTATTAATTGTGTAAAGTATGCAATTTCTTCTGTCACTGTCAGTGACTCTCACAATGCTCCCAGCTGTAAGAATGATTACATTGTCCCTCCTCTCCCCATTACTTCCCCCTTTAAACTGCAGAATAAGAATCCTCCCCTCAACATTCAAAAGTTCTAAGAGTGCTTCCCTCAGAGAGCAGTAGCCTCTGTTTTAACCTGCCCCTCTGGCTGGCTTTCAGTGTGGTGCCCTTTCTTGGGTCTGTGCCAATAAATCCACACCCCTGGTTTCTGCTGCATCCTTGCTCCCTCCTGCTGCTGCTTCTGCTACTGCTTAGTGTGAAGCAGGAAATTGGCAGCCCATGAAGAGACAAGTTTCCCAGCAAGAGGGATAAGAAATGACTGGCTAACAAGAAAGGGCTCTTTGAGTGTAAAATACAACCTCCCCTATATGCTAAGAACATTGCCTTTTCAAATGCCCAGGCCCTGGGAGCTCAGGGTTCAATATAGATTTCCCCATATGGCAGCACACTCCCAGATAAGCCCACTTTTCATAAAAGCTTATGCTTACTTAGCTACTGTCCAATTTATTCAGTGTAATGTGTGCTCAGATACTTGCATCATATCTTATAGATGATGTTTCAGAATAGGAAATGACCTAGGAATAGGAAAATAGATGTTGGATTAGTGCCTTGGTGGCATGACTGGACAAATAAGCAATGCTTCTGATGGAACCTTTAAAGAAATAATAAGTGTCTGCTAAATTCAAGTACCCTATCAATTATAGTATGTTTACAACATATAGAATTAAAAAGTAAAGAAAAACAAGACAAAAACCTTTACCAGTGTCAATAGGCATCTAAGCTATAATATCCTGATCGTGGTCACAAACCTTCTGACGTCTTACAGATACTGTATTCTTTGAGGAGAAGAAATCATCATCTTTTCTTTTATCTTTGTTCTGCAATAGTGCCCCAGAGCCATCTTAAAAGCTTACAGAATACTACTGAACTTTCATATCTGCACAATCACTTAGAATTCCATCTAGTTAGGCTTTGATATTTATTTATTTTTTATTTAGACAAAGCAGTAAAACAGTCATACGAGTGTTCTATTTTCCAATATCTCTTTTCAACATTGTTCATGTTTGGAATAAATAACTAGAGCAATATGGAGTCCTAAAAAGAGTATACATTACCCTGTGTCCATTTATGGTGGTGCAACAATTGACCTTACGCTAGATCAGGGGTAGACAACCTATGGCACATGTGCCAAAGGCGGCACACAAGCTGATTTTCAGTGGCACTCACACTGCCTGGATTCTGGCCACCAGTCCGGGAGGCTCTGCATTTTAATTTAATTTTAAATGAAGTTTCTTAAACATTTTAAAAACCTTACTTACTTTACATACAACAATAGTTTAGTTATATATTATAGACATATAGAAAGAGATCTAAAAACGTTAAAATGTATTACTGGCATGTGAAACCTTAAATCAGAGTGAATAAATGAAGACTCGTCACACCACTTCTGAAAGGTTGCCGACCCCTGTGCTAGAGTATTAAATACTTGACTAGAACCAGCAAAATTAACTGCACAGATGCATAAACAACAGATTATGAATTTAAAATGAAAATAACACACTAAAATAAGTCTAAACTCAAAATTATTCTTTGGAGTCACTTTGAAAATGATCTGAATAAAGGGATATATTCCAGTATTGGGTCAAACACTACTGGAAAAAAATAAAAATAGCATCAAATTGAAATATGAGAATTATGACTACTTTACCTTGCTATTGTATCCCCTATTCAGAGTACATTAAAGTCAAATATTTGCTTTGGGTGGGTTATTTTTTGATAGCTGACACTTTTTAGGTACTGTTGCAAATTAAAAAAAAATTCAATGGAATTGTATTGGAGCTGTGTGTGAGAGAAACAGCTACCTCAGATATGTTTTGACTCAATTGTTTTCCTTGTGTCATGGAAATGGGTCCATAAATTCAGGAGCAATGGGTTCTTCAGCCTCCATGCTATAGGAGGCAGAGTTAGATGTTTTGAGTGGCAGGGCTGAATTTTCTCTGCCTCCAAAAGTGAAACAGGCTGAGTCAGGTCCCATGTTGACTGACTGTCCATAACCCAGTTAATTCTTTCTTCTTTTTCTTCTTGGTGTTTTTTTCATGGGTTCTTTTTTCCTCCGCTCTTTTAGTTGAGAACTACTGCCCTTTTTAAATTTACTCTGTGGAGCACTAGGCAATTGTGGGGCTTTTGCCAAGCTCTCCCTCCAAATTAGCCCTGATAGTGGTCGGAAAAGCATAAAAGAAGGGTGAGGGCAGGGTACCCTGTACACTTGACTGAGTGTACTGAAGGAAAAAAGTTCATTTTTCTCCCTCAACCTTGGTGCTACCATGATTAAAAAGCAGGCCACTGGCTCATCCCACAGTTCAGGGAAGTGGCTACAGGCAAACGAGGGGCCCAGTAAGGCAAGGCACTGAAAAAGGCATCTAGAACACAGAGATCCAATCTTGTCACCCCTCATGAAGAATTCTGTCCCCCAGCTGAAGGGGACTTCATACCCAAAGATTGCACTTATAGGAGGGTGGAATCAGCTGTCCACAGGGGTTCTGAAGCAGTGTGGGTAGCCCTTAAAGACTCAGCTATGGCCATTCTTTGCCAGAACAGTACTGGCTTATACTGATTCCCTGTTCTCTGACATTCCCAAAACGGCGACCAGTGCCAAGGTGTTGAGATCCTCCTTAAATAGGATTTCCTTAACACTGCTCTTGTTAAACTCCTCACTCACTGTCTTCAGGTTCTTCACCAGCTTGATGGCATCCAATGCAGTGGAAAGAAGGCATCTGTGGATACAGACATACAAGGTATAAGTTTTCACCCAACAGTTTGGTTTTTTTGGTGGTTTTATTTATTTATTTATTGGTAGCATACCTGTACTTGTGAGAGAAACTTGTCAGGGAACCCAGAGAAAAAGACTCATCTGAAACATAGGACAAAACCAAATTCTCTCACCTTTGTTGTTGATGATAAAGCTCAGAAGAGAGATTTGTAACCCATTTTTCTGCTCTAGGCAGCCCTTTTTCAGTGTCATGGTGTTTCATGTAGATACAGTAGACACAACAGATTATCTAAGAATAGATGGGAGAAAACCCCAGAGATGATTCCTTCTTCAGGAATGACCCTAAGATCAATCAGTGACTACCTTTCTCCCACTAACATTCACCTGGGTGGGAGAGGACCTGTCTCTATTTGTTTCCACCTGCTTTGCCACTACCATACACAAATGGTTGAGACATCATTTCCAACTGTAGAATTCAGAAGAACTCCCCTCCACCCATCCATGAGGAAGGCTATGTTTAGGCAAAGTGACCACCTTTTCAAAATCAGGGCAATTGAGACTGTTCTAGATCAGGATCCTAGACCTAGACCTAGACTGTCCTAGACCTTGGGGCTTATACTACATACTATTCCTTGTTCTAAAGAAACTGGGAGGAATGGACTGGACTGGATTGAACAAGTTGATCCACTTCCACAAGTTCAGTATGGCCCCTGTGTATGCCCAACATGGAAGCTGTCACCCAGGGGGATTTTTTAATACATGTGGACCTGAAGGAGATATATCTCTGCATTCTCATCCTTTCGGCTTACAGACAGTACTAGCGATTTGCTTACAGTACTCTGTACGTGCCGTACAAAGCCCTTTATTTTGGTAGAATCATAGAATATTAGGGTTGGAAGAGACCTCAGGAGGTCATCTAGTTCAATCCCCTGCTCAAAGCAGAACCAACACCAACTAAATCATCCCAGCCAGGGCTTTGTCAAGCTGGGCCTTAAAACCCTCTAAGGATGGAGATTCCATCATCTCCCTAGGTAACCCATTCCGGTGCTTCACCACCCTCCTAGTGAAATAGTGTTTCCTAATATACAACCTAGACCTCCCCCACATTTCATTAGGGTGTGGACACAGGGAATTTTTTTTAAAGGTGAACATCATAAAGGGTGGGGTGTGGGAAGGGGTACTATGTGTAGGAAGGGGCTCAGGGCAAGGGATTGGGGCAGAGGAAGGGTGTGAGTTGTATGATGGGGCTCAGGGAAGGGGGTTGGGGTGCAGGAGGGGTGCGGGGTGAAGCAGGGGGCTCAGGGCAGGGGGCTGAGGTTCAGGAGGGGTGCAGTGTGCAGGAAGGGGCTCAGGGCAAGGGATTGGGACAGAGGAGGGGTGTGGAGTGCAGGGTATGGCAGGGGGCTTAGGACAGGGAGTTGGGGTGCAGGAGGGATACAGGGTGCAGGCAGGGGGCTCAGGGCAGGGGATTGGAGGGTCAGGAGGGGGCTCAGGGCAGGGGGTTGCAGGGCAAGGTGCAGGCAGGGGGCTCATGGCGGGGGGCGGGGTGCAGGATGGGTTCGGGCTCTGGCCCGGCGCCGCTTACCCGCAGCGGCGCACTCCCTGCCTGCCAGGGCCCCATGCCGAGCCGCTCACCACGTCCCCGTGCAGCCCTGGGGAGGAGGGGCAGCACAGGGCTCTGCACGCTGCCCTTGCCACGCCTCCAGGTACCTCCCCTGAAGCTCCCATTGGCCGTGGTTCCCCGTTCCCGGCCAATGGGAGCTTTGGGAGGCGGTGCCTGGAACAACCCCCTGGCCCCAGAGACATGGTGCCCTGATGGCTGCTTCTGAAAGCAGCGCGGGGCCTGCGGCTCCATGGGGGGCAAATCCCGCAGGCCGGATCCAAATCCCTGAGGGGCCAGATCTGGATCCGGCCCATGGGCATTAGGGTGTGCCCGGGCACACCCGGCACACCCCGTGCGCATTCCTATGTTACTAATACAGCCCAATATGCCATTGGTCTTCTTGGCAACAAGGACACACTGCTGACTCATATCCAGCTTCTCATCCACTGTAATCCCCAGGTCCTTTTCTGCAGAACTGCTGCTTAGCCAGTCAGTACCCAGCCTGTAGCAGTGCATGGGATTCTTTCTTCCTAAGTGCAGAACTCTGCACTTGTCCTTGTTGAACCTCATCAGATTTCTTTTGGCCCAATCCTCCAATTTGTCTAGGTGACTCTGGACCCTATCCCTATCCTCCAGCGTATCTACCTCTCCCCTCATCTTAGTGTCATCTGCAAACTTGCTGAGGGTGCAATTAATCCCATCATCCAGATCATTAATAAAGATATTGAACAAAACCAGTCCCAGGACCAACCCCTGGGACATTTTGCTTGATACTGGCTGCCAACTAGACATCGAGCTGTTGATCACTACCCATTGAGCTTGACAATCTAGCCAGCTTTCTATCCATCTTGTAGTCCATTCATTTTGCTGGGGACTGAAGTGAGGCTGACCAGTCTGATAGTTCCCCAGGTTCTCTTTCTTCCCTTTTTCAAATATGGGCACTATATTTGCCTTTTTCCAATCATCCATGACCTCCCACGATTGCCACGAATTTTCAAAGATAATGGCCAATGGCTCTGCAATCACATCAGCCAACTCCCTCAGCACCCTTGGATGCATTAGATTTGGACCCATGTACTTGTGCATGTCCAGCTTTTCTAAATAGTCCTTAACTTGTTCTTTCACCACTGCACCCAGAGTATTCATGGCTCCAGGGGGTACTAGTGGCATCCCTATGTCAGAAATGGAGACATCAGGAAGTCATTGAGAAGAGACATTTTCCTGCAGAAGTCAGTCTGGGACACAACCGATGTTATACACCCTTCAGCAACATGGCTTTATAAACACTGGTGAACAGCCAGATCATCTCCACACATGGAATAGAATACCAGGGAGTTTGGCTGGGCACCAAGCTCCCACAGGGTCTTCCTCTCCAATAACAGGCAAGAACAAATTTTGGAGCAAACACACAACACCTTTCACAGTCCACACTCCCACTGGAAGGTCTTACTGTGTGTTTTAGGAGTGTGTTGTCATACATATATGCACTTCTGTGGGCAAAATTTAATCTCGGGTGCTTGCAGTTCTAACTACTGAGCTTCTCTACTCTCACTCAGAATTGCAATGCTCACACTCTAAGATTTTCCTGCACCGTAAACATTCCCTCAAATGGTGGGGACATCTGACAAGATTCACAGGCGGTATCCAGTTGGCAGAACGTCAGAGACACATTATCACAACGGATGCCAGGTGGGAGGGATGGGAGCTCACACAACTTGACACCTGGTACAAAGTCAGTAATCATGGACAGAATCTCATTACACCACAAACTGTCTGGAACTGCAGGTGATTCATCTAGCCCTTTAGTTACACCTCCCTCCTTAAACCCCTAACACTGTGATGGGTTAGATCACAGAACCCCCCTTTGGAGCTGCCACACGATGTGCCATAACTACCTCTGCTCCTGCTTTCCCTGCCAGCTTGGGACCCCAGCAACCTGTCTTGCTGAGCCAGACATGTCAGTCTGCTCCAACACAGACCCAGGGTCTGAATTACTTGCCCCAAAGCTGCAGGCTTCACTGAAAACAGCTCACAGAAGTGTTCCTGTCTTTAACACTCAGATGCCCAACTCCCAATGGGGTCTAAACCCAAATAAATCCATTTTACCCTAATGCAGGGTAAACTCATAAATTGTTCACCCTCTATAAGACTGATAGAGAGATATGCACAGCTGTTTGCTCCCCCAGGTATTAATACATACTCTGGGTCAATTAATAAGTAAAAAGTGATTTTATTAAATACAGATAGTAGGATTTAAGTGGTTCCAAGTAGTAACAGACAGAACAAAGTAAGTCACCAAGCAAAATAAAATAAAACGTGCAAATCTATGTCTAATCAAACTGAATACAGATAAGATCCTCACCAATTCCAGAATGCTCCCTTTTACAGAGTAATCTCTTTTGAGCCTGGGTGCAGCAATAACTCACACCCCTTGCAGTCACTGCCCTTTGTTCCAGTTTCTTCCAAGTATCCTGGGTGGTGGAGAGGCTCTCTCTTTAGCCAGCTGAAGACAAAATGGAAGGGTCTCCCAGGGGTTTAAATAGACTTTCTCTTGTGAGTGGAGACCCTCTCCTCACTCCTATGCAAAGTCCAGCTCCAAGATGGAGTTTAGGAGTCACCTGGGCAAGTCACATGTCCATGCATGACTCACAGTTTTTACAGGTAGCTTCCATTGTTTATATGCTACCTTGAACATCCTCAAGTAGACTTCTTATGTGGATTGGAGCATTCCAAGATCCATTGTCCTTTAAGTGTTTCTTGATTAGGTACTTAATTTCAACATTCTTTCTACAGAAACTGACCAAATGCGCTACTAAGGTTATTTAGAAATCAAGCAAGTACACAGCCAACATTCATAACTTTGAATACAAAAATGATACATGCATACAAATTGGATTAATACATTCAGTAAATCATAACCTTTACAGAGACATGTTACATGGCATATGTAGCATAAAACACATTCTAAGCAAATTTCCATAAAGCCTTATGGGAGGTACCGTCACAACATACTTGGATTCACAGACAGCATAACTGCCATGGTATGTTCGTTACAAGTGACAGTCACAACATTCTTCAGGTGGGCTGTGAGAAACAACCATGCATATTACGGGAAACTGAATTCCACAGTAGATTGGCTCACCTGCAAAAACGTGGACTTGTGGAATAGTGTCTCCACCAGAGGTGTTCGATCTCATAGTACAGACCTTTGTGAAACCAACATGGCATCTCTATGCATCCAGCTCCAATTCCAAGAGAAGCAACTTCTATGCCACGAGGAGAGCTCATCTGGGCAGGGGGATCGATTCCTTTTCCCAGGTATGGCTAAGGGCTCCATCATGTTCATTCCCTCTTTTTCCCATGATCACATGTACCATCCAACAAATAGAGAGACAACAGGCTCTAATGAGACTCATTGCACACTGCAGGCACAGACATTCCTTGTTTTCAGAGCTCATGTTGATGTCCGTGGTGCCTCCACTAATATTACTATCCACTCTGGATCTGTCATCACAGGGATCATCTGTTCTATTACAATCCAGCATCTCTGAACCTGTGCCTGATTACTGAGACATCACATTTAAAAACACACACACACACACACACACACACACACACACACACACACCAGCTATTCTCAGCTCTGCTGAAGTCCAGAAGGTTTCTCAGTATGCAACAGTATGGAGAAGATTTGATTCCTGGTGCAGATCATGAAGATACACAGAAGAATTAGAATTGGTCTAATTGTTCCTAGAATTCTTACAAGCAGGCCTGTCTCAGGGGCTACAGTACAACAGTTGACCCCGTTTTTGAAACCTCAAAAGATACCTCAAAGCTACCACCTTAATCAAACCTCCTATTCACAGGGTAGCTTTCCTAATATTAGATGCCCACTTCTGACCCCTTGTCTGTAGTGCATTATATTTCCTGACGATGAAGGTCACTTTTCTAGTGGCCACAATATCCATCCAAAGGGTATCAGAGTTGGAAGTTTTCTCTATTCTCCTTGAAAAAAAATTTTTTTTCCATAATGGCAGGGTGGTGCTATGGCGAGACCTTTCATTCATTTCTCAGATAATTTCCTTCCTCCACCAATCTGAGGAGATCTCACTTCCGAGTTTTTCCATAAATCAAGCCTATCCAAAAGACAGGGTTTGGCACACCTTAGATGTCTGGAGGGCAGTAAAGATCTATATTACAAGAACAAAGCCCTATAGTAAAATCTCCACTTTATTCATTCTAATACAGCACAGGATTAGGGGACAGGAAGCTGCCAGGTCCTCCCTAGTAAGATATATTGGGGGGAACTATTTCCAAGGCATATAAAGACAATGGGAAACTCCTCCATTCAAGATTTTCCACAAAGGCAATGTCAACTTCATGGACTGACAGGTCCAGTGCACCATATGACTAGTTTTTGTGGGGCAGCAACTAGGGCTTCTCTGCATACATTCAAAGATTCATAAACTTCAATTGGGTAAAGCAGCCTTCCACAGTACTGTTCTGCAACTCGTGGGTCACCCTTGCCCACCCAACAATCAGTAGCAATAGGGTTGGGGAGGATACTGTTTCAAAAATCCTATGACTACAGTTTATATGAGGTTTTTTGTTGTTGTTGTTGGGTTGGACAATTCTTCTAGTTAGTTGTGGGGCAGATTTATCTGCTCTTGTTAATGTGTTTTGGGAAGAATGTTTAATTCAGAAATGACAGTTATCAGCTTTAGAAGTGACTCTCTGGAGGGGATCTTCAGTGGGAGGGAGGTTATCTGGAGAATCAGCCCAGGAAATCAAAACACCTGATTCTGCTTCCTATAATATGAAGATTGAAGAACCCAATCACTGCTGAATTTATAGATCCATCCCCCTACCCAGAATGAAATTTGAGTGAGACAGATTTTCTTGCTCCTAAGTAGTGACATTAGTGACAGTGACATTAAGTGTGTCTATCTGATATTTCACATACAAAGCAGATAACATTTTAGCAATGTGATAGCTAAGGGTATTTTTTAAAGGATGAAACACTGAAATAGAAAAGTTAAACCAGGCACAATTTAATGCATTTCTGAGTGAGTCTATGATGTGAGAGGTAAGTGATAGTGTAACGTTTGACTTTTTTGGAGTTGGACGATGCACACCTTTAATCACTTGGAGAAGGTAGTAATCTGCTAGAAAGAGAGCCAGAGTTATTAGGCAGTGGGGTTGAAGTTTGATCCTCCAGTCCTTATTCAGGCAAAATTCCCATTGAAATCCAATGCAAAAAGTCAATTTTTTACAGGTACAACATTACCTTATTTGCTATTAAACTAGGGATGATATCACTGGGAGCCAATCAGAGAACTCCCTTTTTGTTTCCAAAACTACTGAAGTTAAAACCCAGAATTAAATTGGGGAACTACATAGACAAGGTGGGCGACGTAATATCTTTAGATTGGACTAACTTCTGAAGGTAGTCCAATAAAAAATATTACCTCACCTCGTATCTGGAACTGAGCCACTGGTTTATGTTCAGGATATTGCAGAGCAGGACCACCCTAATGGTACCTTAAAGCAGGAGCAATGGGAAGGAGGCAGGATACTGTAGCCTATTCATCCCCTTGAATACCCAACCCACTATTTAGGCTGGCCTGACCCACTGCATGGTCTCTCCACGCTTTGTGGTGATGTGCATCTCCAGAGGAGCACCACGGGAGGAGTCTCTGTGTTCCCTGAGCAGAGACTGCAACAGTGAATGGCCCTTACATGAAGTAACCGTGTAGGGGAGAGATGTTTCTTATACCCTTCTCTAGACCGTGTACCCACACAAAGGCCACTCCCAATCTGGCCTTACAGGTATCAAAACTGTTCATATTAAGGGACATGCTTGATTCTATGCTATTATTTAAAAGGAGATATTCCTAAGGTTATACATGAACTTCTCATGTTTGTGATGTTTTATATGTGCTTTTATTTAGGAGACTATATTAGGAATTCCTCCATACCACTCCTTTCCCTGCAGTCCTCTAGACTTTTCCCCAGCTTCCCTAGCCTTGCTCCGTGGAACTTAGGAGTTATCTGCAGGGTTTACAACTGTCCTGCATGTCTCTTGGTCCTGCATAGACTTTACCAATAACAATCAGGTCATGCAGACCATATTCATCACTCTAACAAGCTGATTTTTGTGAACTAATGATGGATCTGATTTGGTTATTATTGTTTTTATTTGTTTTTAGTTACTATGTGTTCTAGATTCTAAGGGCGCTTAACTGAATGTACAGTTTGAAATCAAAAAGGTTAAACAGTAGGTAACAGTTTTGTTAAAATTTCAGTTTTAAGCATCCATAATTGGGGATATGTGTACACTACAAGCTAGGGGTGTGATTTCCCTGCTTACATACACCCACCTGAAATGGGTGGGTGTATGTACTTGGCACGGCTAAGCCATTCCCCTGCTTGCATACACATACTCACGCCAGCTCTCACTGCTGCTACTCATGCTACTGTGAGACACTGCTATTTATACTCATGCTAGCTTTATGAGAGGTAGCGTGAGCGTGAGAATCTATATGCACACCCCAGCCCAGAATGGAGACCTAGCCTTAAACATGATCTGATCAACTGCCTTTAAACTTTACAGAAATTCTAATGTACCCTGAAAACAATCACAATAAATATTATTAGCGGGCAAGTGTAGAAAGGAGTAAATATATGGCTTACAATTGAACTTTGGTTGCAACCTTAACTATGGAGCTGCTAGTGACTCCATATTCAAGGTTATTTTGAATGAGCTGTACCTCACAAATTTTCTTCACACTTTGCAGAAAAATGTTTTAGATACCAGTCTATAACCTACTCGGTACTACAAACAGAATTTCTAAATGAACACCCAAGGCAAGGACAAGAACAGTCTCCCTTTAGTTCTATCCCCACAAGCCTTTCTCTCTTAAGATAAGGGAAAACAGTAGGGAACCATTGAAGGAGGCTTGTCCGATCTGCAAACTGCAACCAGCCACCAGAGAGCAAACTACCATATTCACCCTGTAATCACTACTCCTAGAACAAAATACTTAATTACCTTGTTTAATTATAGCCTGTTCCCTTAAAATAGGGATTACACAAGGAATCCACCTAAATAGAAAGTTTGAGGTGATGGAAACAAACTATTTTTGAAACTCAAACATTAGATACAAGTTGAATCTCAGTTTGGGGTAATCTTAACGACCGATAAAGCAAAGGTTGCTTGATCCATTGTATTCAATATGCAGAATCACTTTTCTTTTCTAATTTTTCAGTCTAAACCAATTTTGCTAGCCAAAATTCTGGAGTGGCTGAAGTAGGTCTCAGAACTTGACTGCAAGGTTACCAAAGGATGTGAAAAATGTATTTTACGAGAGCACAATACTGGTATATCTCTGAGGCACTACACAGGAATATTCATCTAAAGAGTGAATTTTCAATTAATAGTAAGTGTGGGGTTGAGGGAGAGGGGCAGGAGAAATGCCCAGTAACAAAAATCTGTGGAGTTAAAGTTGGTGTTTCATGCATTCCTAAAATATACAATCACTAAAAATAGAGGAAATCCTGAGATAAGGCTCTTTAAACGTTACAAATGGCTCCTTGCAGCAATGTTGTACTCAATAATTTATATAATTATGGAAGAAAAGTTGATTTCTAAATTTTGGGGGGGAAAACAACACATATGTTCTCTGTTTTTAAATTGTTAGTTTCATGTAGGGATAAATATCAGTTTTGCCAGCCCTTTGAGTCCTGTACTAAGTGCAACTTAGCTTAATCACAGAGTCTAGATCTTTCACTCTGGGTGGATGCCCTTCTGTCCTGGGTCAATGTCCCTTTCAAACAGCTATTTACCATTCCAATCAAAATCCCCTATTATCTTTTGCTGTTGTGTCCTCCTCAGTGCTGATTCCTTCAGCAGATTTTTAATGGGAAAATAGGATTTGACAAACATTCTGAATGCATGTTAATGAAGGTTTTTGTCACTGAAATATAAAAAGCAGTCTATTGAGGATAGAAACCTAAAGAGTCCCAAAGAGACATTATGAAACAAGTGAAAAAAAATCAAAAAATGATCATTTGAAAATGTGCTTAACCTACTGGGTGGAATCCCAGTAATTAAAGTGGCAACCATTTCAGATTGGAAAACTCACAAAAACTAAAGGTGGGCCTGTTTGGTAAACGGTGTAAGTTTGGGAAGGAAATAATTTGTTTTACTCATAAAAAGCAGTGGAATAAGCTTCCACTTTAACTGCCTTTTTTCAATGTTACCTTAAGTGTGGAGATGTGAAAGTCATTTTACTTTGGATGAAGAACGTGTTTTTAACACTGAACTATTTAAACAAAAATGATAGTGTGGTATAAAAGGTTTAAAGGCATAAGTTTAGGGAAGGTAAACAACATTACAAATATTTTTTTAAAATGCATTGACTATTTTTTGCAATTTTCAACATATAAAGCTCTGCACCTTAAGTCACCAGGAGTCCAGCTGAGTAATTTAAAATACCTCTAAAAAGATCTAAAATAGCTTTTCTATAAGAGCTGTCAAGTGATTAAAAAAGTAATCGTGATTAATTGTGCAATTAATTGCACTGTTAAACAGCAATAGAATACCATTTATTTTAAATATTTTTGGATATTTACCACATTTTCAAATATATTAATTTCAATTACAACACAGAATACAAAGTGTACAATGCTCACTTTATATTTATTTTTATTACAAATATTTGCACTGTAAAACCAAAAAAATTGTATTTTTCAATTCACCTCATACAAGTATTGTACTGCAATATCTTTATCATGAAAGTTGAACTTATAAATGTAGAATTATGTACAAAAACTGCATTCAAAAATAAACCAATGTAAAACTTTAGAGCCTAAAAGTCAACTCAGTCCTACTTCTTGGTCAGCCAGTCACTCAGACAAACAAGATTGGTTACAATTTGCAGTAGATAATGCTGCCTGCTTCTTGTTTACAAAGTCACCTGAACAGGCATTCACATTGACTGTTGTAGCTGATGTTGCAAGATATTTACATGCCACATGCACTAAAGATTCATATGTCCCTTTATGCTTCAACCACCATTCCAGAGGACATACTTCCATGCTGATGGCGGGTTCTGCTTGATAATGATCCAAAGCAGTGCGGTCCGACGCATGTTCATTTTCGTCATCTGAGTCAGATGCCACCAGTAGAAGGTTGATTTTCTTTTTTGGTGGTTTGGTTTCTGTAGTTTCTGCATCAGAGTGTTGCTCTTTTAAGACTTCTAAAAGCATGCTCCACACCTCGTCCCTCTCAGATTTTGGACAGCACTTCAGATCCTTAATCCTTGGATTGAGTGTTGTAGCTATTTTTAAAAATCTCCCATCGGTACCTTTTTTGCATTTTGTCAAATCTGCTGTGAAAGTGTTCTTAAAATGAACATGTGCTGGGTCATCATCCGAGACTGCTATAACATCAAATATATGCAGAATGCAGGTAAAACAGAGCAGGAGACATACAATTCTCTCCCCAAGGAGTACAGTCACAAATTTAATTGACGCATTATTTTTTTAACGAACATTATCAGCATGGAAGCATGTCCTCTGGAATGATGGCTGAAGCATGAAGGGACATGCGAATGTTTAGCATATATGGCATGTAAATACCTTGAAACGCCGGCCACAAAAGGGCCATGCAAATGCCTGTTCTCACTTTCAGGTGACATTGTAAATAAGAAGCAGGCAGCAGTATCTCCCGTCAATGTAAACAAACTTGTTTGTCTTAGTGATTGGCAGAATAAGAAATAGGCCTGAGTGGACTTGTAGACTCTAAAGCTTTATCATTGTTTTGTTTTTGAATGCAGTTATATAACCAAAAAAAATCTGCGTTTGTAAGTTATACTTTCACAATAAAGAGATTGCATTTCAGTATTTGGATGAGGTGAATTGAAAAATAGTATTTCTTTTGTTTATTATTTTTACAGTGCATATATTTCTAAACAAAACAATAGAAGGTGTGCACTTTGTATTCTGTGTTGTAATTGAAATCAATATTGAAAATGTAGGAAAACATCCAAAATATTTAATACATTTCAATTGGTATTCTGTTGTTATAAGTGCAATTAATCAAGATTAATTTTTTTAAGTTAATCGCATGAGTTAACTCTGATTAATTGACAGCCCTATTTTCTATATATAAAAATGTGTGGGTTTTAATGTCTAGTATTTTGGGAACTTGCAGGTATAGAAGCACATGTTGTGTGTCACATTGGTTATCTGGGAAATTCCCATTCTAAACACACAAAGCTCCCATGTCTTGCTCTTCTATGTTGTGATATATTGGATATTCAACCAAACACTCTTGCACACCTGAATAATCTTTGTACCAAGCTTTGGGCCAGAGTAACGTGGAAAGACATTCCATGTTATGTTCGTTTAATTCTAGTGGGAAAAATAGGAAACATTTTTATTGCAGGCTGATTGGGTTGTATGATAGTCCCAGAGGAGATGGTAGAGTGCAGGTGAAGTGTTCAGTAGGTGTATAATTATATTTTTTCACAAAGTTCAGTAATTCTTCACATGGATATCACTTCCACTGATATTGGGCGCATGCATAATAATATTTGTCCCTTTCACCTGTGGCTCCATACTACTATATGGACACCTGATAGAGAAGTAATGTTTGTGGGTGTACACATGGACATATGTGTCTTCTGGGTGGGAAACATGGCTGGTTGGTTGGTGAATTTGAGTCAGCTTCCAATTTATTTTAATCTGTTGCTTAGACAGACAGCTTTCCTATATTTCGTGTCTGGCACACATGCAACAGAGTTATAGGAGGTCTCTGATATGCATTCACCTTAAAAAGATGGCAGGCATAGAGCTTCTCCAGCTAAATAGTGCCGTTGGATACCGTTGTAAGATGGCCAGTACAGAAAAAATGAACTTACAAAGCCCCTCCAGCCTATTTCACTGGACACACATTCATACTGAGCAGAAGAGTCAAACTCTTGGCAGTCATTGGCTTGTCTCAGCTGTTATTACATCTCTTGCCCTCAGCTAGCATAATTATTCTCTCAGGATGAATTTTAGCAAAACTAGGAATTTAGGTATTGCCACACTTGTTAAAAATACATGCAAATGTATCACAGGCATCTGCCCATTGAAAGTCAGAAGTAAATTGGTCCTGGCTACATTCATGACATAAATATTGTAATTAAAAAATTCCTGTTCCAGAATTCCACAAATCACATTGGAAACATCAGGATTTCTTTTTTATTTCTAGATACAAATTCATGCTGAATTAACTTTGAATATATATTTCAGGAGTAGTCTATCTCTGCTTGAAATAACTTTGTTTTTAATCACTGAGCTTTTATAAAGCCACGCGTGATTTCATTAAAAAGTTATTTGTGTTAACTAGATACATTTCAAAGAACAGACGGGTGAATGTAATCAGATACTAATGTTCATGTTTTACTCATTTCTATTTTTGTTAGCAAGTTACAAGAAATTGATCATTGCTGTTAAACATTTGAAAGTTACAAACTCTACGGAGCAAGTAGATTAATCGTATTTATTGGGGTGGAGAGATTTTATGGGCAATAAAGTACAAAGATTTCATCCATAAAGAATGCACCAACCTGCCTCCAAAGTGATTTAGTTAATTGCTCTAAAAGTAGGTTGATTCATGATCAGCAAAAAGACAAATAAATCTTCATTTAAAGCTCTCAGAAAAAAGATTGCTCAATAAACTGTGTCAAGAAACCAGTTCCTCAGCTAAAACAACTCTTAAGAATGTTTTGAGATCTTTCATACTGAAGCACTGCAATAATGAAACATGCTCATTGCTATTATTCAATCTGAGACTTGAAAATTCAAAAGAAGTGAACCCTTGATTAAAAACAGTTTGTATAAGGCATAATATTTGCACACCATACCAATAACTCCCATAAAAATTCCTCCCTTAACACCCATGAAAAGAGATTACTTGTTTTGTTTTTGCCCAATAACTTCTTGGGTTATCATGTTATCCTGTTACTACAGTGCACGAGTTTCTTTCGTACAGTGCAGCCACTTTGCATCCAAGCACCTCAAATGGGACAGATTCTGGCTGTTAAAAAGGCCAGCAGACAATTCCACTTGTGGAGGAGAACATCTCCATTGATGTAAGCTTGATGGAAGAGCTCTGTGAAGCTCAAAAGCTTGTCCCTTCCACCAATAGAACAAGGTCCAATAAAATATATATTACCTCACCCATCTTGTCTCTGTATTTTCCAAACTGTTAAATTAGATTTCTAATAGCTCACATGAATGAGTAAGATTCCATTGATGTATTATATAACACCTTGATATTCTCCATAAAAAGATATGTAAGTCCATAATTTTATATTATCATACATTTTTTAATTGTGATGAGATTTTGACTCTTACTTGAATGAAAGAAAATCATTAGTAATGAATATCACCCATTCCTCTGTATCTAATGTCATACGTAGTCCACATTGCTAAGCCCTCTCCCATAAAGTCAAACACTTCTGAGAATGACATTTACATGCCAACAAATGCTATCACATCTAGTTCTGAAATGAAGATGTCATAACTAACTTCTAGGAAATGCATTCAGGACTGCACACACATACACACAGTAACAATATATTTTGTACTTATCTATCTACTTCCTGTGAAGAAATGTAAAGTGTTCAAACATTTACAGTAAGTTGCATCCCTAGATAAGAGCTTATTTTGGAAACTTGTTTTGTTTTAATGCCAGGCTGTGTTTGGTTTTACTGATTTGGTGGGTGAAGTGCAGAATGGGAAAGTAATGAGTGTGAAAGTTTGGGAGACTGATGCTGTTGTTTCTGTGAGTTCAGTTTGGTCTACTTCTTACCTCCTGGTTCAGTGCTAAAAGGTATGAGTGAAAGATTTGTACATTTGTCTCATATTTTTCATATATTTTGTCCTACAGTGTAATTAGTAGTTAGTAAATAATGAGAAGTGTTTTGAGCATTTATTTTAGAAGTTTCTTTATCATTACCACTGTTATTATTTTGCACTTGTATAGCATGTTTCACCTAAAGATATCAAAGGGCTTTACAAACATTAGTTAGGTAAGCATCCCAATCTCTGTGGGTAAAAAGGTGTACATGTCCAGTTCACAGATCAGTGAACAGGGAGGTTTAGTTCCTTGCTTAAAGTCACACTGCAGATGAATGGTAGAGCTGAGACTGGATGCTGTCAGCCCTTATACCCAGTCCCATGTTTTAACCAGTGGGTAAGACTGCATCTCTTCAGCATAAAACCTGGAGCACATTATTGTGGATATTTGAAAGTAAATATTGTATATATTAAGTTGATAGAATTCTTCTTTAAAAAATTATGTGATAGCTTCGGTATCTTCCTTCTATCAATGAGAGATGTTAAGCTCCTGATTAACTTGGCTATTCAAAACGTGTGTGAACATGGAATAAAGTTGTAGTGTTGATGGTTTACAATAACAAAATTGATATATGCTGTATTGTATAGAGTAGCCCATATGAGGTACATACATATGTTAACCTGTAAAATATGGCTGCATGCATATCATTCACTGAACTTCTACCTCTCATGTAATGGAAACTTTTTGTTTAAGTAAGGTAGTTAAATTCAGTAATGTATTAAACTGGAATGTATCCTTGTGGCATCTAAATATTGAAAAGAATAAATATCAGAGCTCATGATGTTCAAATGGTCTAAAATCACTTGCAGTCTAGACAGCAGCTACATGCATTACTGTACAATATGATTATCATTATAAAGCATAGGCTGTATAAAATATGCACGCACAAATCTGCATATGTCCTAGGTTGGTTGGCTATACATTTTTCTTTAAAGAAGTGTATTTCTAATTAAGTAAAATAGAGCTGGAATGTTTCAGTAAATTCAACACAAAACCAGCAATTTCAACAGGATGCATTTGATGGACTCTTGATTTCATTTGGGAGGATGTTTCATATTTTTTGAAAGAGCAGCAGTGCCACCTACTGGTTTTAATCTTAGTTATTTAAAAAAAACAAACCCAAACTTTATTTTCATGGAGTCATCAAATGTCAGTAACAGGATGTGTTTGAAACTAACATGGCAGGGTCAAAAATAATGTACATTTTCATGATTTGTTCACAATATATCCCTCATAATATTTGATACAAAACTTTTGACAAAAACTAAGTGGCCTTTTTGAGGCTATATAAATGCTTAATGCATTGTTTGTTTTCTAACAATTATAATGTTGATCATGATGAGCAATTAATACTTAACAGATGCTCTGATTTTCATCTTTAAACAAGAAAGCAGTTATACAGTCTCAACAAGGAATGTACAGCTGGGATTAATCTGTGTGAGGCGTAAAGAAGGCTGTATGATTTCTTTCATTCATCGCAAATACATTCTTATAAAGGTAAGAATTTGCTATCTAGACTTCCCCTTTGAAACAGTTACTCAAAAGGGAGGTAATATCTTTTTAAATGGAGCAAGCCTAGGAGATAACTCTTCCTGCATACCAATGGGTCCATCTCTGGTAGTGTTACCTATCTCTATGGAAGTATGCCATACATCTAACATCTTGCTGCTCTGTTGCAACTTTAGCTTTTAATACTGCTACTGGACTGTACATGCATTAAATAATTTAAATGCATGTTATATATTTGCATACACAAAATATGGGGATATTAATATTTTGTACTAGAGTGTTAGTGTTTCAGGAAAAATAATGGCCCTTTCTAAGGACATGTATAGTAAAGAAATAGGTGATCTCACTTTTCCTTGGATGGATAGATGTGCCTTTTCATCAAATTTTGGAGAATTAATACATAAAAAGCAATGAAAATATTTATTTTGAGGAAGGAAATTTAAATTAGAGTTTACCACGTTTGCCTTGGCCCTGAAAAAACGTGCATACACTTAATTAGACATACATGAATAGTCTCAATGATTACATTGGGACTACTCAGCTGTGTAAAATTAGGCACGTGCATAAATCTTTGCAGCATGGGGGTCTAAGTGTCCAATTCAAAATAACCAACATGGCTTTAATTTCAAATGTTTCAGTGAAAATGAACTGCTTACAAATGAACTGCTTACAATTTTCACAAAAAATAATTATTTGCCAATATAATTTGGTAAATAATTCTAATTACCTAATATGTTTCAGAAAATAAGTTGTAAAGCTATCAAAAAAAAAAGTGAAATTCATCAAACAAATGGAATGAAGTGTGTGTGTTGTATATGTGTAAAGATAGGAATGGGTTTAAAAGGAAAGTACTACAATTAAAACAACAATTTCAGTGTCATTTATTCTGGTGCCTTTCGCAGATGACTTTAAGCTCTAGTAATTGAAACTAGAGAAAGACTGTTCGGCATATACGTAGTGGACTCTGGGGGAAGAGCCAGATGTAAGTCAGCCTCTATTGAAAAAAAGGAGAAGGAAAGATGAGTTGTGACGGAGAAGAGTTCCTATTGTGGTGGTTTTGAGAAAGATGTATTGCTTCTGCCTCAATATCATGGTGCAGGATTCTGAGGACAAGTATACTTGTGCTGGTTTTCTAAGAACTATAGTATGGGATGCTTTCTCTTGTTCTGTAAAGCTATCTGAATGAGCTCACAAAAGGGGGATGTATGAGATACTTATGGCTAAAGTGATGTTTTGAATAACTGGCTCATCAGAATTTGGCAACAAAGATGTTTTCTGTGTGCCTTTAAAGACAGCTTATTTAGTCTGTAGAAGAGAAGAGTGAGGGGGGATTTGATAGCAGCCTTCAACTACCTGAAGGGAGGATTCCAAAGAGGATGGAGCTAGGCTGTCCTCAGTGGTGGCAGATGACAGAACAAGAAGCAATGGTCTCAAGTTACAGTGGAGAAGTCTAGGTTGGATATTAGGAAACACTATTTTACTAAGAGGGTGGTGAAGCACTGGAATGGGATACCTAGGGAAGTGGTGGAATCTCCACCCTTAGAGGTTTTTAAGGCCTGGCTTGACAAAGCCCTGGCTGGGATGATTTAGTTGGTGTTGGTCCTGTTTTGAGCAGGGGATTGGATTAGATGACCTCCTGAGGTCTCTTCCATGATTCTTCCAGAGAATCTTACATGATTCTCTGATAGTTGTCCTTGAAGGGAAGAGTCTGGAAGAATCAGACAAGAGTGATCAGAAATCTGGCTTCTGTATAACCAGAAACTAAAGGCTGATGACAAATAGTAGAGAAGGGAAGCTGTAAAAGAAGAAAGATCCATTGTGAATCTGGAATCCAGAGCAATTAACACAGCTCTTCTTTCAGTAAACCTGAATGCGTTTGGCAATAGAGAACCTGGCAGTAATTCAATCTTAAACATCATCCCCTAGTCTTGAGTTAGTGACCAGACTAAAATTAATCTACAGACTAATCCATGAGCTTAGTTTTCATGGGGTTTTCCTGAAGGACCACTTGTGTACTAGCTCCATCCCTCCAGAGAGCCACCCCCATCTCACTTATGTCCTGTATAGAGTTACTGAGTTGTGTCAGTAAACAATTACTCCACAGAACTGTGGCAGCTTTATTCAGGGTTCTAACACTTGCTGACAAGGAGCATCAAAAAAAGAGCCCAGTCTCCCAGTTATAGATGGCAACAACTTAAGTTCACTATTGATTCTGTTCATGGTTCATATCTATATTTCAGATAATCTCCTATAAATAACCTGTACTGGCCTTTGGTTACACTATATCCCTCTTAGGGGATCCGCCATTGCAGATGTGAAGTTGCTGCAGATCTGATGATGAATGTATTTTTATAAGATAGCAATATCTCAGCTTGGGCCCCTAGTAGGTTCTCTAACATATACAGTAAATTATTCCAGGTTTGGGAGATATGCACTGCAAGGACAGAGACAAAAACAAGCTCCAAATCATTTTATTTTGAAAATCTCAAATATTTTAATGCCACCTGAGTATTTAAATGTAGGAAATACGTTTAACGTAATTGTTCAGCAGGCAATTTTATCAAATTTATTTTGCCTTATTGAATTCATAGAGATCTGAAGCACTATACTCAATCAGAATGGCAACTAATAAACATTAGTTTGATGATTATTAATAGTGTCAGTGAGCAATTAGATTTTAATTGACCATTAAATAAAGTCCACTTACTGTAAAGTTTCACCAACTGAGTTTAAAAAGCAACTAACAATAATTTGTTCAGAAAGCCAAGATGGTCATTATAATGGGCTCATGAGTCTTGATTTAAAAGTATCCGCACACTAATAAATTTTCTTCATAAACATAAGCGGTTTTTTGATTAAACAAGAAGGCATATATCCAGAAACATATGATTATGTTAATAGCTCCAACTGTTTTTTACCAACTTCCTAAATGCCCTTTATTCTAGGATGCAGCTGTGTGAATCAGACCCTCATTATAAAAGCTCTGACCCTCTGCTCCCTGAGTCTTGCCCTAACTATCTTTTACAGTGTTCTATAAGGCTGACCATCTTGCAGCCAGCCAGTCAGAAGGCAGTTACCTTACTCAAGCTGCTATTTCCCACTGGTTTCCTGAGAACACAACAACCATCCTGTTCTCCTCTGTAAGTCTTATGATTCCTTCACTACCTTCCTGTATGGCAAATCTATATCCTATTAGCTATTGGGGAAGGATGGGATGGGATGCCCAGTATTGATCATACCTTCATTAATCTCTTCCCCATTCAGTAACAGCCTTCATCCTGCTGGAAATATGTTTAGAGTTTTACAATTACAAGCCCCATCCTGCTGTGTACAACATGCAGATGGATTGCTGCAACCATGGGAAGTTGCTCTTATGTCATTGGAGCTCTGTGCAACCATCCTCATGTTGTTCATTGGAGGATCACAGTCATAGACTCAGACACATTCTTTGCATGAGTTCTTCAATCACTACTGTAACTCTAGTACCTGAATCCCTCATAAATTCTCCCTGGAACTGGCCATGCTTCTTTGGATGTTTTCCAATAAACAAAATTGATTTCAGGAATTTAATTTGACTTCCTGAATTTGTATCTGATTAACAAATGTGTTTAATATTGCAGTGCAAGTAATGCAAAAATCTATGGAATATCTGTGGAAAAAGAACCTTCTGTATATGAAGAAATATGATCTTCTTTCTGTGGATTCTAGAAGGGTGGATATGCCGGGTAAATATCACTAGGAAAAGCATATTACACTACTACAGGCTGCATGATAAATTAAGGGGATTATTTGTGCAGCTGCCAAACCATTCTGCTCATGCTTTTTATTATTTTTCTGAGGAGCAATAGCAGACATCTTTTCACCTTAATAAGATTAATATTAGTTTTATTCTAGCAGGAATAAATTATTAGCTTTTTATTTATGCTTTATATTAGCATCTTTTTGTTATCCTAATTCTGGCCTTGCACTTTGTATGTTCAGTTATCCTGTGGGGAAAATGTGTCCATTTCATTACAATATGGAGAACAGAATCCATTTTAATGTGTAACTTTCTTTGTAATCATTTGTGTTTTGTTATCTTACTTGTTTTAGAGAAAAGAAGTAGAATACAGAAAACATTCTCCTTCACATGTTTGTAAGCAGCTATTTTGTCCCTTTATAGTTCTCACTTTGCCAGTTATACAAATGCAGCTTTTCATTTTTCCCATAAGTCCGTCCAACTCCCTGATCATTTTTGTTGCTCTTCTTCAAATTTCCTCCAATTTGTCAATAACATAAGAGCAGAGGTGAAAGTAAGCCGGTACGCCCTGGCACGGCATGACGGCAAGGTCCGGCTTCCCCAGGCGGCAATTTAAAGGGCCTGGGGAATTGCCGCCAGAACCCTACTGCCGGAGCCCTGGGATGGCGGCGGGGCTCCGGGGGTTATTTAAAGGGCCGGGGCTCCCGCTACCTCTACTGCCCTGGGCCCTTTAAATAGCCGCCGGAGCCCTACGGCTGCTACCCCAGGGCTCCGGGGGCTATTTAAAGGGCTATTTAAATAGCCCCCAGAGCCCTGCTGCCGGAGCCCTGGGGTAGCAGTGGCAGCCAGAGGCTCTGGCAGCAGTTTAAAAGGTCCGGGACGGTAGCCCTGGACCCTTTAAATCACTGCTGGAGCCCCCAGTTGCCGCTGCTGCCCTGGCGGGGGAGGGCATTTACCAGTCCAGGGCAGGCCGGGGCTGGCTCTGACCCCCGCATCCCCACCCCTTCCATCCGAGGCCCCACCTCTTCCAGGGGCTAGAGCCGGCCCCATACAGGTAAGTCCCTATTTCTACTTTCATCCTTGCATAAGAGTAACAATTGAGTTGTAATACAACATCCATTCTCTGTAGTTACTTTCTGTGTGGGTAGAATATATCTGCCCTCACAAAGTTCTTAGGGTGAAATCCTAGTCCAAATGAAGTTCTGTCATTGATTTCCAAGAGGTCAAGATTTCACCCTAATTGTGGGGCTATGGAAATGTTATGATTCAAAATTTAAAATTTTGTATGTAGGGAAATCAATAGAGTTGCTAAAATGAAATTATAGATTAAAAAAAAAAGCCAGTGAGCACTATTGGTCTTGATACCAGGATAATTTGATTAATAGTAGCCTGATGCCTTGCTAAAGAGATGGTTATACTGTACAGCAGAATAAAAGATACAATGTAAAAATATATATAATATGCCTCAAAATACTGTAGTTAGTGCTATAGTCTGGGGTATGGAGCTCAGGAAAGGACAGTAAAGAGACTACTTAAATATATAAATTTTGAAATATAAAATCAAAACAAACATTATATTAATTTTTCTGACCTTTCATTACTACATGGTTTTAAGAGGCAGTATAACTGAACTATATGAGGCATCTTTTGTTGTTTATTGTTTTGAGTCAGAACTCTCCAATAATCCAAGCCATTATTTGTAATGTGGAGTGGCCCATGAATCTAAAGCTTAACCACATATTGCAAATAACTCTTGTCCTTGTATGCGCTTAGTATGACACTTATTTCAAATGTTGACACCTGTGTGAAATGAGGGGGGGAAATCTGAGATGTGACAAATTTCCCTGTATGCTTGACTTATTGTTCAATGACCTACTGTGCTGAAAATGTATGTTTTATTATTTTCTATATACTAAGAATTACAAATGTATAGAATGTTGATTCGTCCCCTTCCCCTCATGAAGTACATTTACTTTTAAATCTTCTGACTAAAGAGAAGAGAAGTCAAAAGAATGGCTACTTTGGACAATGGCTCCCAAATTTTGAAGTGAACGATGTTTTGTAATGACTCTTACATGGTGTATTGATATAAAATTAATCAAGTTTATGTCTCCTGTCAGTGCTCAGCTATAATAAATGACAGGCTGTTGTGGTGCCAAACCATCCAAGAAATTATTTGCTATCGGCTTTGTCAGAAATCTGCTGACATTCAATGTGTTCTTGACTGTGGCTCAGATATGAAATTCCAGCTTTGTGTCATATATGCATGAGTTCTTCTTTCAGGCTGTTTTGGCTTTCTGCAGCTGTTAAAAGGTCAGAGGTAATCAGATAAGCCAGTAGGATGCTATCTGTCATTATAATTGACTGGAGCCATCATACATAGGAAATCATGCTGAATATCAATACTGACATTTGAAGAGATGGTGTAGTGGCCCCATTATTACAAATGTATCACACTCTAAGCTACAGCTGATACTGAAATACTTCTGTGCAGTAAAGAAGTGCCTCAAGGTATTACATTTTTATGTCTACTTATTTGGTGAAAATCATCTTAAATTTATTGATAGTTATCTTCTCCAGAATGATGTGATTGCATTCATTCAGTTTTGAAATATTGCTGTGCACAATTTATTTTCAGTTGCATAATGGAAGTATTAGGAAAAACTTAACTTGTGCAGCTGGCATTTCAAATATTTCTGCCAATCTAACAATGAATGAAGCAGTCAAAACTTGTTTTTTGTAATGCTGCTAAAATGTTTCCCATATATCTAACTGGGATGACATAGAATATTTTTGTCTGTGAATAACATGCCTATATCAGAGTAACACCTCATTACTTAGAATTTGTGTCGAAATAGCTAGTCATTGCTCTGAAAGTCAAGTAAGTTATGCCATGTGTTCTCCACAACAGTTAGTTTAGCATGTACAGAATATGATGTACTATAGCTGCAGTGAAACTATTTATCTGGATAATTAGTGCCCTTATGCCATCTTTAGTGTATCTTGAAATGAAAAAAAATGTCTGAGAATTTATGCATAGCTCTATCTTAAATTGAAACCTTAGAGACATTTTTGATTCATGCAAGTGCTGCTAAATTAATCTATTTTATGTTGCATTGTATTTAGCATCCAAAGAAACATGTTTTATCAGTTAATAATGTTCTCACGTCACTTTATTAAGATGATAGAGGTGTGACCTATTCTACACAGAACACTATGTACCCATATTTAATATATTTTAAATGTTCACAAGGGATGGTCAGACTGCTGTAAGACTCACAGAAAACCAAATAATTCCATTAACTCACCACCACCACCATCTTTTATACATTTTCCAGTATAATTGGGCAGATCCTTGACTTGTGTAAATTTGTCATAGCTCCTTTGAAATCAATGGAATTATGACAATTTATACCAGCTCAGGATCAACTCAGACCTATATTCCAGTTAAACCTTTCTGACATGCAGAAATATTATGATGCATGTTTTTTACTTCCATTTTCTAATGGCACACTGCAGCAGATTCCCAATGTATTAGAGATGGTCCCAAGCTGTAAATCACGGATCCAGAGCCAAACCTTAACTTGATTAAATGAGGTGGTGTTTGATTTCCAGGGTTTTGCTTTGGGTCTGCTACCAACTACATTTAGAGTGTTCTCATAGCTCTAGCCGAGAGAGCAAGGCTTGTGCTTGTGCACTTTCCAGGCCAAGGGACTCCTCTAAACTTTGGATAAACATCTAGGCTGTAGAATACTTTTCCTAACCAAATCGGTTACATTTCTGGTTTGCCCGTCCTTGTTCTGTGGTTAATTCCCTCTTCCATTTCTTGGTATCACATGATTAATCTACCACTCTTGGTTCTTCCTGACCCAAATAACAACTGTAACAAGGGAACAAATCATAGGTAGTTCTAGAGGGTAAGCCTCAGTTTTTTTACATTGCCACCCATAGCTCATATTTTGATGTTTATTACATTAACTGGTTATTGTTAAAAGGTATGGCTTTAAAGCAACAGCCACATTTGGGGATAATCAGGATAACCAGATGCAGTCATGCAAATTTTATAGAAGGAAAGGCATGTTTAATATACAAGAGAAAAACCTTTTTCTAATATAAATAATCTACTGTTCCTTCATTAAATCTGTCAGTGCTATTAAAATATATTACCAACAGACTTTGGATCATCCCAAAGATCTCTTCTGGGTATCTACATAACTAGAGGAGCATCCTGCACTCACCTTTGTCTTTTTATAGGTAGTTTAAAAACAAAGATGCATTATTGTGATACTCAACTTCTTACATAGTGTCAAGCTCTGACTGTTACCTCCTTAGTCAGTTACCCTAGAATTTGCAAGACTGGTGTGTTTAAGATGCTATGAAGACATCTTTACAAATGCTCTAGTATCCGGTTGAAACTCTTGTAACATCGCATGTTCTTCTAGTCTCTTTCTGGTTAAATGCTGCTGCTGGAGATGTTGTCTTGACGGATTCATTTCATTATTTTAAAATTAAGTTGGACATTTCTTTGAGCATCATATTTCTGTTTCTGTAATTTAGTGCCTTGGGTTGTTTAATCTTAATGTGACATCCACCATCTTGGCTGATACACCAAAGATTGAAATGGGGACCTGTTCTCTACAGTTTGAGCTGAAAAGCCAATTTCCTGTAGCTGGTGGCTATAACATAATTTCCACTTTTGTGGATTGGGCACACACTGGGACACAGAGCACACACTGGCCCCAGTAGATTACAAAAACAAAGTGATATTCAGTAAGGGAATGGCCTCTTCTTTAATTTATGTACTAGAAAAAATCTGAATATGGATTCAGAATTGGGAGCATAAGGGAAGGATGACTCTGATGGACTGTATATTCTAAGTTTATTTTTTTGTTGTTGTTGAATAAGTAGTATACACATATCATTGCTTTTCCTATGATGATTTTTGGCACCAAATATTGACAAACCACATCTTAATTATCACCTTTATTATGATTTATGTATCTCCAGCCATGGAAAATAAATGTGTACCAAAGATGTGTTCAAATGAGGAAACGTTATAGTCTGCTTGCATTTAGTACTGTTACTTCCCTAATCAATGGTGTACAGAAAGATAGCAGCAATTCTAGAAAGAGGTTTCTCAAAGCCTCCATTTCTCATAAAGCCAAAAAGTTAAGTCTCATCCCTAAGATGATATAGGACCATTAATTGGCAAAAAGGTCCTGTTCTTCTGTTTTTGCCACTGAATAAATATGATGAGTGAACTGCACCCACATCCTACAGATAATCCTTCTACTTATTGTCATTGCACTGTCTGGAAACCACTCACGATGGTCCAGCGCTGACCTGGATCTGATTCTTTATTAGAAAACCAAGCTATTTACTGACTGGCATTAATATATTATTTCAGTTTGCTGGAAGTGATCCCTCTACAGCAGTTAAGGATCAAAACCATTTAATTTAAAATAGAGCATTTTCACACACCAATCATTTCCCAAAACAAACAAAAACAACCTTGGAAATTATTTTTAATGCTCTTTCTTTGTCAAAGTGAATGTTTTTGTTTCTTTGACTAACATCCAGTTGGCTGTTGTGAAGCTGTGGAAGCATAAAAGAAGAATTTTTTTTTTTATTAAAAAAATTTGCTACACTTTTCACCTAGAATTCAAAATGTCTGGACTTTGGAGCTTGACACAATAATATCCCTCATTAGATGGAATATGGGATAATATTACAGAGAGACAAGCACATGAGTAGCTTTACTCATGAGAGTAATCCTACTTATTCAGGAGGGTTATCACGGAGGAATGGGCTGCAGTGGTTTTGGTAGGCTAATGACACTCTGCTCTCTATGTGCATGTCATCTGATTCTGCCAGCACATTTCAGTGCCTACAATGTTGGTTCAGAATTGGGCAGATATGAGGGCTAGCAGGCAAAAACTCAATCCAGATAAAAATTTAAGTGATTGTGATAAGTGTTCATCATGTCCCTGAGCCTGAACACTGAGTCTGTGAGTCATTTGAGATGATTACATGTGAGTCTGAAGGGTCCAGCCAATCCACAAGCCAGAGTCTAACCAGGTCACCCCAAGACAGGTATATAGGCACCTAACAAAAGCAGCCGGTCCAGTCTGCTCAACGTCACTACCTTGTTGATGCTAGGTGATAGGTCTGACAGACTACTCCTGCTCCAGCCTGTTATTGCTATATGTATTAATTGACTAAGTCATAGGTTATAAAAGTTACTGTTTTTTTAAACACAATGTGTGTACAAAACACATATAATTGTAGAATATGGGGCATAAACTTCCACTGCTGTCTCTCTTAACTTTCTCAATCATAAGATGCCCAATCTCCCCTGCCGGCCCAAAAAATCTAAATTATTCTTCCATAAATCTGGTTTTATTTTAATGTTTTAGCTGAGCAAAGTTGGACTTTTCACATGAAACATGAATCTGTGCTGAAATAACTTAAATTTAACAAAAATCCAAATTATTATTACCATGAGAGGAAAATCTATCCTATTTTAGCAGCCATTAAAGTGAGACACTGAAAATCCAATCTGAGTATGAGTCTTTGGTCTGTAACAATGATATAGCATCTGCACTACTGAAAATGACCTCACATTAAAAAAAAAAAAGCTCAATGGGCTGTAATGCATGCCAGGTGAAGAATAGCAAATTGTGCTAAAACTTAAAATAGCAACTTCTCATTTCCTCATAGAAGTGGCTTTCCTGCTCTTATAGTTTTATCAGACACATCACCTTCCATCACTGTGAAGACATATGGACTAACTTTTGATAATTTTGCTTATATATGTCGCAGTGCAAAGTTCATCAGACTCAGACACTGGCATTTGTTTGATGCTGTAGCCCTGTTATCTTCCCGTTATCATTTCACATTCTTTTCCTGGAAATCTATTCATGGTGTAAGAGATAATAAAGTTTCTCTCCTAAAGTTCAGTGGACAAGACTAAACAGTGTAAAAAAAATGTAATATAGAGATTCTTGAATGATATGTTGCAATTCTTTCTTAAGGGCCTGATTCTCATTTACACTAAAGCTCCTTCACACTGCTTTGGAAGTGTCAAGATACTTAAAGTGTGCATAAATCACACTATGAATTAGTCCCTAGTTAGAATGGAACTCATCTTTAGTTAGTTAGTTGGTATTATTTTTATATGAGCACTTTCCAAGCTTTTAAATAAGGTAGAATAATCTATATATTATATACTTTTTTCTGTATTATACAAAGAAATATAAATAGTTACCCTGTCTAACATTAAAACAAATGTTATCCCAGCATAGACACCAAAAAGTATATATTGGGCTAGATCCTGAGCTAGTGTAAATCAGATGAGCTGGATTAACTTCAACAGCTAGCAATTTAGTCCTGCCTGAATACTTTATTTGAGAATGCATGACGAAATCTATCTTGGGTTATGGTGAGTAATGGTGGTGTGGGCACTGGGTAATCAGATGTTATTTGAAAAGTCGTAAAAGTTGACCAAGTATTATAAGTGCAAAGGAAGAAACATGGAATCAACCACACCAGTCAATGTTCTATTTACTGCAGGTTTTCTCAACAAAACATAAAACTCCCAAAATAAACCCTCTTTAAAATGCTTTAAATGTGAAAAAAGTAATAATCCTAAGAAAACTGACCCAGCCTCTACATGTGCATATGTGCCAATTTACAAGACTGAGTGTATTCTCAGCAGAGATGTCAAAGACTGAGTGGGCATGGAGAGCAAGTTACTGAACACAGCCTTTAAGGGTGACCTCCAGGCAGTGGGGAAACTAGTCATGCTGATGCTCACGATGTACTTATCTGTAGATAAAAAGAGAACTTCATTCTCCAGGGCCTTAATCAGCCACCACAAATTTTGTAACTCCACCCCCCCAAACATTTGACAAATAAAAATTCATTGTAGAATCCTACAGCTCCTTTTCCTCCAAAAGCTTTCATTTTCAACATTCATTATTTTTTAAAAAACTTTTTCTATGGAAATTGTTTCTATTGCAATTTTCACTTCAGCTGGGCTACATAGGAGGATATACTTAATTCAAAGCAGAGGGTTGTCAGCAAGCTGATGACTGCATAATGCAACTTAGAATAAGAGTACAAAATTCAGCTTAGTATACCAAAAAGTTGAGTCCTATAATGATATCCTATTACTTTCAAAATAACACTAGCATATGGAAACATTTACAAGCTACACCTACGTCTTTCCTCCAAAAGTTATTAAAGGCCTGACTAGAAATGCCATTAGAACATTAGTGGGATCATCATGGTTATGTAATTATACAATCAACATGAAGTACATTTTTATGACATTCTGGATATTTTTATCAATGTATATCTCAAAATATAGATGTATATTGTTACTCAATGCACTTTTAAAACCATTAGCCTCTGCCATATTTACACTGAGTTTCAATTAAAAAAACAAAGGTGATACCAGATAGAAATATGTTTTTTCTTGTTTGTTTTGTTTTTAAATAGCTAGACAAGTAGTCAGGATTAGAAGTTTAGCTTCCTTTTACCCCCCAAAGTTCTCAAATTGTTTCTGTGCTTGGCCTACCATACCACATGAACGACATGAGTCTGGCTGATTTTAAAATGTCCTGGCAATTAATAGACATGACTTTGCTAGTAATGTTCATCTGGGTGGACCACATATAGAGGCCCAGTATCTGGAGATTGGAGGCAGGAATGGAAGAATTCTTCACAGGAGGAAGTTGCAGATACAGTCACAGCAAGCTGGCTAAATTAGATAACAAAAATAGTCAGGAACCCAATCCTCAGTCCTTTATTCATGCAAGTTTTACCATACATGTCAGTAGGACTAAATACAGTTACCAAACACCATTTACCCCTTTCACAGCTTTTAAGTCAATCTCTATTAAGCAAAGCATTTAAGCACAAACTTGTTTTGCTCAATAGGGGTTGACTGCTGAATCAGGGCCTTAGATTATGGTGACACTAGGCAGGCCAGGTTATGTGATAATTACGGAGCTAAAAATTCAGGGAGTACTTCAAGGTACTGTGTCCAATAGTCTCAGTTATCTCTTTAGATAATTCCATTTATATTCATTATAGTGGAGTCTTGACTACTCTCCCACAGACAAGACTATAGGAAGTAAGTGCATATGTAAGGACTAATTCAAAGAGTAAGGATTTCCATTACTGGGTCCCATATATGAAAACAGGGATCCTTCTGTTTCTATTCTCATGTTTTCAGTGCTTTTCATGTTGGTTGACTTTATTTAGGCATAATGTTTTTTATTAAATAATGTCTTTGCAATGATCCAGAAGCATAAAAGGAGCAGATAAAGTTATAAATAAAATTATAGAACAGCTGGTGAATCAACATCTAACCAGCAGTGCCAACTCATGTAGGTGACATATGCTAATAAAATAAGTTGTTCAATTCATAACATATTCTGCCTAAGAGTTGAAAACAGAAAATCAGGGAGACAAATGGTGTTCCCTTTTGGTTTTGTAGCATCAGCTTTCCATCTGGATAATTTACATGCTGCTAGTAATATTTAATGCATGACGTGAGCTACCTTGACATGATTTTAAAATGTGGTTTAAACCTGTAGTTCCCAGATGACCACAACACCCATCAGTTTCAAAGATGGCAGTGGCGGCTGATGTCCCGATCTACAAAATGTAAATGTTTTATAAGGGAGGAAAAAGGAAACTTACCCTTTGTCTACTGAAAATCTGTACGAATAAAACTAAAACTTATAATTTCTGTTCAATAACTTGCTGATTGGAAAACACATGACAGAAATGAAGTTCATGCATCCTTGATTGATTTTGGTTTCTATCTCCACGCAGTGTCCATTCTCCATTTTTACTCAGGAGCTCAAGAGCATAATGCTTTCTGAAGCCTTTCCAGAAAGCATGAAATGCATAGAAGCAGCCATGGACACTATGACTTGATCCATCATGTATAAAGTCAGTATGGAGGGATGAGGAGAGGATGATCTCGGGGGATGGGGAGACCGTTGTTTTTGGGACTCCTTCTGAAGAGAGTTGGGGGCTTATTTAGAGGTTGTAGGTAGAGTGTCTTAAAACCCCAGTCTGTAGCAGACCCACTGTAAGCCCAGGATTTAGGAACATCCCTAATATTTATGTTTAAACATACCACCATTACCCAGTCCTCCTTCACAAGACCCTGGAGGCGGGGGAGGACACTATGTCAGAAAGGAGGAGCCACTGCCATCACATGTGAAATCATCCCTTATATCATCTGAAGTACGATCTAAATATACTTTTGTGAATAAATGCTTTGAAAGGTCAGCAGGCACCTTGTCACAGCACATAATTGGAATTCAAATGTGAGAGGATGTCTCAATAGAGAAGAATGCAAATTCTGATTGACAGTGCTGTGGGAGTGCCCCCGCCTCCTGCCCCTCCCCCCCCTTTTTTAAAAAAAAGATAGCACCATCAGAATTCTTCTAATAAATAAGGTGGGTGTTTCACAAGTAGCCCCTGAAGAGTTCCGGAAGATCCTTTTGAACATTGGGATCTTTCTCAAGCCACAATGAAAAAGAATTTTAGTATTCACTTTGCCACTTAACCATCTGGCTAGTGTCCAGTCTCTCAGTGTTCAGACTGACATTGCCAGAAGCTTTTCTTGTCTCTTAATCTGGGCCTGTCTTTTAAGAACAGCTGGTCATAAGGAAAAAGAGAGGGACTGGGAACACTAGGTCATCATTGCTATTACAGACAGGTGAATAAAGTATAAACTAATCAATGAACTTGCAGGAGTTATGATAGGATTTATTCATAATTAGGAATATTTATCACCTATTTTGTGGCAGTAGTAGATTCCCTCATTTTTCTCTTTTCTTTATATATGTTGCCCATGCTTAGTGACAAATTGGGAGGTTTACATGCTGGGTAGATTAATGAAGGAATAAGTAAATAGATCTAATTCCATAGCTAACAATCACTTCAAACAAAAATCATTGTCTTTAATGAAAGTGTATGGTGAGCCTCTCTAAGATTGGTTATATGTCTTTCTTAAAGTAATACGACTTATTGGAAATGTGTAATTTTTACTTCCTTTAACTAGAAATAGTTATAGTACAATATTTTTTTGATTTGCAGTATTTCTGAAACTTCAGTGGTTGCAATAAACTTGTAAATTTGTGAATAGCACTTACCAACATTGCCATTGGACATTAGAGGGTAGTCCCTGGTGTTTGATGACATAAAAAAATTCTATATTTAAGTGGCCAGGGTTTAGTTCTTCAGAACCCAACATAATCAATGCTGAAATTATGCTGAAATGACAACTTCAAAATTATTCACGGTAATAGCATAACTTAAGTATATTTCCTAGAGTTTGGCTAAGGAAACAGTATTTGGTTGTGGTGTCACTTTTGCTGTTGTCTGAAGGCTGGGTTTGAGGATGAATCAAAGCTAGTACTGAGGTTCAGATTTCATTACACTGAAAACACATGAGGTTTTGGCCCAATGGCACAAATTTTATGAGATCAACTGACCTCATGTAACTTTCTATATTTTTGGCTGAATTAGGTATCTCCTTGCATGATGTCAAGTATCAGGGGGTAGCCGTGTTAGTCTGTATCCACAAAAAACAACAAGGAGTCCAGTGGCACCTTTAGGTATCTCCTTGTTTTTTGAAGCCACACAAGCAGAATTAGGTCTAAGGCTACCATTCCCACACCTGTCATGAAATATACAGGGTTTCAGAACTGATCCCATTTTTGGTTCATTTCTAGTATTTTATTCTTTCTTATTATTAATGTGTGGTATCTGTAATGGTGAGTTAAAACTAGTCCTTGAGGTGTGGTCATTGGTAGATCAGGGAGTATTCCTTTATTCTCAATACTATGATGGAGGCACACTAGGAAATGTTTTCACTTTTACCACCGCCATTTTGTCGAGATTTTCATGACCGTATTCTCATATTTCCATGGCTGCATAAACACCAGCTAGTTATGGTGCTATCTGGCACATTACCTTCCACTTATTTTACAAACAACTAGTCATGGTTGAAAGCTCTACTTAAAGCCTTATTTGAATTACTGAAATTTATTAAAACCAAATATCCATATATAACACTATGAGATGTCAGATGCATTGCCAATTCCTTGTGTCTTCTGAGCAACTAGTCACAATTCTAAAATAATGTGTCTGTTTTAGGATTTTAACAATGCTTTACTGATGTAAGCAACAAACTGCAATGCCCATTTGCCATTTGCATTTGATGTGGGCACATTTGATGTGCAGAAAACATTTTCAATATTTGCTAAAAGCACCTTTAGGCATAAAGATGATGTTATATAGCTGTAATAAATAGCATGTCTAGTTTGGTAAAAGGTTTTAAAGTACTTTTAAAAACCCAAACCTATATTTCCTCTGATTATTATAACTTTCAAGATGATATACAAATTTTGCATCAGAGTTTCCCAAAACCTACTTATTAGTAATTTGCATACTAAATAAGATTTTAAATGAGATCACATTTTGTCGGCTGTTTTTCTATTAACAATTTAGCAAGTAAGTAGAGATTTCACAAGTAAGCTGCATATTGATCTTTGAGAATACTGTGTAATACATACTTCATCTAATATAAATTTTATATACATGAAACAGTAGAAATGAATGCAAACAGCTTATTTTTAACCCCACCTTCTTCTATCCTCTCTGGAAAATGCAGAAGACTTTTTCAGCCTTTAGATTTATTTATTATGAGGAAAAATTGTGCATTTTTTAGAATATAATCACCATGCTTGGCTGAATAACCTCAGAGGCTTGAAGGCTGATGTGATGATCCATTATGATTCTGAGTCACAGCATGGTCCTTGGTCTGTTCCTTGGGCAGTCCAACTATATGCTGCCCTTTGGTGCTTATGGCAAAGCCTCAGTCTAGTCCAAAGTAATGTGCCCAGAGTCACAGAGGGTATCTCTACACTGCAGCTTGTAGCAAGCCTCCCAGCCTGGGTAGACAAACTTGTGTTAGTGTCACTCGAGCTAGTGCACTAAAAATAGCAGTGTTGGTTTTGTCCAGCTGTAAAGAAGGACAGGAGACACTTGATATGGATTTAATCAGGCTGCAACTTTATTATTAGATGTCTGGGACTACCCAGCTGATAAAACTGTACAGTGCAGGCAATGCCATGTTTATTCAATAACTACCCAGGCTTCAACTAGCCTCCTTCATTTTCCATCTAGGTCCCCCCAGTCAACCCAGGACTGGGACCTTACCATCCACCACCCCCCATATGAAGGTTATAGTGGGCTACAAGAAAGGGGGGTTGGCTCTCAGCATAGGAGCCCTGAACTCCCCACCATTCCATTCCTTTAATCAGCATCTCCTTTTAAGTCCTTTACCAGGCCATTTTTTTCATCACTGGATGCCTTCCCTATGGAGTACCTGAATGTCTTGCCTGCTGCATGTAGAAAGGGTTTCTAATGCCCAGGTCTTGCACCTTTAAAGCCCCTCACATTCCCTGGGGATGAGTCATTGCCACAAAGCTGACCACCACCAACCTTTTAGCAGTAGTTTCTGACCTTCTTCCTCCTCCCTCCCTCCCATCCCCTGCCATAAAGCACTGCTGCCTTACTTCAGAAAGCCTGGACAATGTTCCCCCCAATTCTGGGGTGGTGCAGTCATTTTGGCTCCAGCGGAGACTCGGGTTAGCTACCCAAGCTCATACCCAGGGGGGTCAGATGGGCTTGAGAGCCTGCTCTGCCACCCAAGCTGTCCACACTGCTGTTTTTAGCACATTAGATGCTCACACTAAGCTGCACTATAGACATCGCAAGAGAATCTGTGTGGCAGAATAAGAAATAGCTCCCAAGGATCCTTATTCCCAATGTTGTGCTCTGACAAGAAATGTGCACTTCCTCTTTATGGCATTGTGCTGCTTCCTGGCAAAACTTTCTTAATATGGTAGGTTTCATAAGCTCATGAATACAGAGGGAGTATATTAGTGACACTGGAAGGATGAGCTGTTGTTCCTAAAGGAAAATAGCCTTACTATTTGGTTATTGTAAAGTTTCCATGATCAATTTTTCAAAATGTTTGGCAGGTTAATGAGGGCAGTCATGTAGTGTAACTTTCTACTTAAAAAGCTAGCCAGAAATGTCATCAGTAGGTGGTTTATTGAGTCGGGAGATTTTGTCAATAAGCAAGGCAGACCTCTCTTCGCTTTTCTGTGACATGTGTCAGCTTACCAGCTCTGTTTAATTTAATAGTAATGTATTTAGTTACACTACTGTTTACATATTTACAATGATTCTCTGAATAAGTGCCATAGGAAAAGTCGTCTTCTTTTTTTATTCCCTGTGTTACAGTAATTGCATCTATCAATAGCAGCTATGGCATTGACTTATTCAGTTTGAGTGGTCTATATTGATTTTTCTCTGTATGTTTTTAATTTGTTTGATTTCAAGTAGCAGTGGTTTTATATGCTAGTTTTTAGTGATATTCACTCAACATTTTACTTTAATACTTGAATTCAGGAATGTGGGATAGCATGTTCAATTCCAGGAATTCTGTGTGTCTGGGAATCTGTGGTTCAATACCAACATTGCACCTTTCTTAAGAATACTCTCCTCAGCTGCGCACAGCTTTGCAAAGGATGTTTCCTACCCAGTTTTCCCTTTACTCTGAGTGTATGTCAATACTGCAATTAAAAACTTGGAGCTGGCCCATCAGCTGATTCAGGCTCATCAGACTCTGTCTATGGGGCTGTAAAATTGTGGCATAGACATTCGAGTTTAGGTTGGAGACTGAGTTCTGGGACCCCCATGAGGGAGAAGGACCTGAGCCTGAACATCTACACCAAAATTTTGCAGCCCCGTGAGCCTAAGTCAGCTAAAACAGGCCTGCTGTGTTTAAATGCAGGGTGGACATACCTGGGAATTTTGCCATTTATTTCACTGGAATCAGGATTTCACCCTTAATACACTGTGGAGTAAAATAAATTGATCCTATTTATTTGGATAATTTTTCTTTTGAAATTTCAGGGAGTTTTTACTGCTGCCCCACAAATGTGTTTCCAATTTGACCATGAGAAGAATCACCTTGGTACCTCTGCTAACACAGTCAAAAAAGACAGCAATTGGTACCTTGTGGTAATTTTTGATGTGGGCAAATAGCCACAAGAAAATTTACATTTCTGTAGTTTATAGCTCGTATAATTAAAAATAAGTTAAGTATCTGTAAAGGATGATCTCGTATTACTTGCAAATAAATTTGAGGATAAGAGGCATGATTGTTTTTATTCAGCTTTTTGGTCAGTACTGTCACAATATCTACACATCAGCTGTTTAACATCTATAAAGGTATTTATATGAAAAATATCAAAAGGGATTTCTTCTCCCCTAGTGTCCAAATCTATTCATTCACCATGTGGGTTCATTAGTCTTTTAAAAATGTTTTGTGCTGTTCAAAAGTGCTTCTTTTCCTTTCCGTGATTTTTTTAAAATAAAATTTGGAAAACTGGTGGAAATTTTACAATTATTGCCAACTTTTCTTACAAAAATGGCAGAACTTGATACCACTGATGTGGAAATTTGGAAAAATCAAAACTGTGGTGTTTTGAAATAGTATTTTCTATTTAATCACATGCCTCTTTCTCCCCCTCCTCCCACACATATCAGAAAAATTACAGGAGACCAATTCCTAATAGACCTTCACCAATAGACATTGGTTTAAAATAAAAACAAACAAAATGCTTCATGTTAGGGAGCCTAGTGTCCTATTAAGTGTCCTATTTCCTCCTAATTAAGGCCCAAACCACTTATTGTGCTAAGAGTTCTTATTACCTTACCACTCTTATGTTGTGTAGTTATCCCATGATATCATATTTAGACACAGCCTGTCTGCATGTAACTGTACAACTTGTAATAGTTATATCAGCCTCAAATAATTATATTTTAAGTGCAGTTTACTCTGAAAAGTGTTTAATTTGTTGCAATAGGTTACACCTGTGCAAACCCACTGTTGGGTATGGGGCAGCACAAGTATAACTGAAGGTGCTGATGGCTGGGAAGGAGGGAACTAGAGAAGTTTGCAAAGCTGGTAGTTGGAAAAAAAATCTTTATATTATAAACTGAAGATGTTTGCTATAGCAACAATTCAGCCAAATCAAACTATGCCTGCATTTTAAGGGTCCAATTCCATTTAAAACCATGGTAAAAAAAATCAACCAAAATTTCCAGTAGATCTCTCAAGATAGCTTGCTAATCTTTCTTAAAATAAAGTTAAATAAAGTTAAAGACAATGGTAAATAGTGAATAAGTAGCATTTTCCAATTGGTTAGCAAAGATAAATTTGTTAAACTGAAGTTCATTATCCATGCTACAGGACATTAGTGTATACTGCAGATCCCTGCTAAAATACTGTTGCAAAAATACAGTTATCATTAGAGGAAGAATGTTTTAAGCAGAAAGTGAATTAAGACAGTGAAATGGAGAAAGTACTTACACTTTTTGAATGTATCTAATGGTGTACATAAGGTTCAAGTTACTTTTGTGATGATCTTACATGTTACCACCTTTTAAAAGCACCTACTAATTTTCCAATATTATAACAAATTAATAGGAATAACTTTTATTGTGCTGTAAGATGGTGTTTATTACTTTAGTGTATAGTAAGCATGCCTTACCACTCTAACCTTGCATGTGCAGTCTCCCTGTCCTTACTCGCTGATTCATTCTCCTGTCTTTCTTTCACATCTCCAACCATTACACTTTCTATTATGTTTACTTTTTCAAGGCATAAGAAAAAAGGTATGAACTGATGGTCAAAAAGATGCATTTCAAAGTGATGCACAGATCCATACTACTGATAATGCAACAGGCTACATATGCTGTAAATTACACTTGTTGCCAGATATCAGACCAGGAAGGCCATCATTACATGATAAGAGGATTCCTTGGTGAGTTTCATATAAAGAAAAGTCAAAAGAGGGTTTATATCTCTTTATGTATGCAGTTCAAAAGATTTTTGAAGTGACCGGCTTTTCCAATAGAAGAAGTAAGTGAATCTGAGACATCAGCATAATTTCTAGGGAAATTATTTTATGACTTTTTAAATGTAGGATTATGACTTCTCTGTGGAATGAAGCAAGAGAAGGAGCCATGTTTATGAAGGGAAAAACATTTAATTTTATTAGAATAATAATAAAAAAACCCAACCTCAATTTTCTTGCAACAAAAGCCAGGGGAATAGAAAATATTAGTGGTATTTTTTTTTTTAATTTGAATAATCGCTGGTCACCTTTCTTCAAGCACAAAAGTCCTTTAATTGAATTTCTTGGGCCTTTCTCATTTTATAACTTGAACATTTAAACATGGTTGTTTATATATAATAGAATGTAATACAATATTGCCATCTAGTGAAGAGACAAAAGAAAACTTCTTGCCAACTAATCTCTGATAAAACAAAGGTAGTCTATTTGACTCATAATGGAACCCAAACATTTTAAATGATATGTATGATTACGAGAGCCTCAGCAGATATAAAAATGATAAACCAAAATAGAAAGAGAAACATGATTATCTTTTATATATTTAAATATCTTCTTACCATATATATTCATTTTATATATTTTGTGAAAATGACACCAGTAGTTGAGAACTAGAAAAAAAGCAGATTTTCATGTCTCAAATACAGTAAAGACATTCAGTATAGATTCAGTCCTACATGCTACTAAGTGCCATCAACTACGTTCATTTAAACAATTCTTAGCAATTATCTCACAGAACTGAGCTGTATAAGCATGCCAAGTAATATTCTATTTATAGATTTTTTGGTACCAGCCAGTACAATAGGAATGAAAAATCCTAATAGTGCCATAAACTAATAAGTAGTATTTCAGATAATGATGAGAAGTACCCATACAAAAAGGGCTTTTTTTTAATATTCTGCTGATTCTTTTCATATATGTAAGGGAAATCACATCACAGTTGTTAATTTTGAACTAGCAGTTGTAATTTATCAAGCCTCCCAATGACTGCAGTGAGTTATGGACCAGGCAATGGGAAACTTTCTGCATTATGCTTTTATCTTAAGTTGTAGTTTCTTGTAGGTTACATATAGCACATTGAGTTTTTAAGGAAACTGTTTTATTATTTTCAAAACATTCAGCTAATTGTAATGAAGCAGTTTGGATTTAAAAATGAAATAAAATGTATGTCATAAGTTCAAAGTTAACAACTCCCCCTTATATATCTTAGGTACTTATATGGCCTCCATTACCATACTATCTGAGTGCCTCACCTCTTTCATCTATTTAGCCTCACAACACTTCTGTCTGGTAGGAAAGTACTACATCCCCATTTTACAGATGAGCAACAGAAGCACAGAGATGCTAAGTCCAGATCCTCAAAAATAATTAGGGGCCTAGCTCCCACTGATTTCAATGGGAGTTAGGCACCTAAATACCTTTGAGGACTTTCTCAAGGTCACACAGAGAGTCTGTGGTTAAGCAGGAAATTGAACCCAGGTATCCCAAGTACTAACCTAGTGTCCCAACTACTGAAAAAGTCTTCCACTCCCCTCTTTTCCATCCTTCCAAATTATTTATCCTTTTCTGTGCAAGTCTGCATCTTTCTATTTTAAGACACAGCGAAGCAGGAAGAGATGCACCAAAATACCACAAAAAGGAAGTTCTTATGCTGTCTCAAGCAAGTAGTACCAGGAATCTCATGGGGTTCATAAGACTTTCTAACCAGTGTTTGGGTTTTTTTTTCAAATTCAAGAGGTTCTCCTTAAGATTTTTGATAAACATTTGTGCCTTGCTCCTGAAATCTTTACTCAGGCAAAATTTATGTTGACTTCACCAATGGTTTTCCTATATAAGAACTTTAGGAACTAGCCCACAAACCTTATCCTAATGAAAGGGGTTCCCCCCCCCCATTACTGATATATCTAGGCAGGTATATTGAGTGCAGGACTGGGAGTTAGGGAGTACTGAGTTCCATGTTTGAAAACAATTTCTGTGGCACTTGGAAAGTCAGTTGATCTTGGTCTCAGTTCCCCCACCTGTCAAATGAGTAATGTTTATTTTCTTACATCACAGGAATTTTGTGAGTGTTGATGTTTATATAGCATTTTAAAATTTTAAAGCCTGATGTATTTGACTTCAAAGGGACTACACACCTGAGAAACTGCCCACAGTCTGACCTTATTACTTATTACTGTATTATCACCCTATAACCTCAGTCAATGTGAACCCCATTTTTCTAGGCTACAAACTTAACTCTATCGGGGGTAAAGGTAGGATTAAACAGTGGTAGCTATTGAAAAGGCAACAAATAGCACATTTACCACACTTATTTACTATTCTAAGTATAGGGGAAAGTTGTATTATCTCAGATATTGCTGTGTGGTGATGTGATGGAGTATACAAACACCAAAGGAGCAGGACAGGATTAACCAGCTGCTGAGGGTTCATTCAGCCCAGCCCTGTATGGGGGCTGACTGGGAAGGAGAGCAGATCTCTAGCTCTCACTCTGAGAGAAGTCTATTTGGGAACAGGAACTACTTGAGACTAAGCAGGCCTGACATGCGACTACAGACAACATCACTTGTCCCATAACCTCAGCCGTACAGAACGCAATGCCATCCACAGCCTCAGAAACAACTCTGACATTATCATCAAAGGGGCTGACAAAGGAGGTGCTGTAGTCATAATGAACAGGTCAGATTATGAACAGGAGGCTGACAGGCAACTCTCCAAGACTACATTCTACAGGCCACTATCCTCTGATCCCACTGAGGAATACCAAAAGAAACTACACCATCTGCTCAAGAAACTCCCAGCTACAGTACGGGAACAAATCTACATGGACACACCTGCAGAACCCCGACCAGGGGTATTCTATCTGCTACCCAAGATCCATAAACCCGGAAACCCTGGACGCCCCATCATCTCAGGCATTGGCACTCTGACAGCAGGATTATCTGGCTATTTGGACTCTCTCTTCAGACCCTATGCTACCAGCACTCACAGCTATCTTCGAGACACCATCGACTTCCTGAGGAAACTACAATGCATTGATGTTCTTCCTGAAAACACCATCCTAGCCACCATGGATGTAGAAGCACTTTACACCAATATTCCACATGAGGATGGACTACAAGCTGTCAGGAACAGTATCCCTGATGAGGCCACAGCAAGCCTGGTGGCTGAGCTTTGTGACTTTGTCCTCACCCACAACCACTTCAGATTTGGGGACAACTTATACCTTCAAGTCAGTGGCACTGCTATGGGTACTCGCATGGCCCCACAGTATGCCAACATTTTTATGGCTGACTTAGAACAACGCTTCCTCAGCTCTCGTCCCCTAATGCCCCTCCTCTACTTGCGCTATATTGATGACATCTTCATCATATGGACCCACGGAAAGGAGGCCCTTGAAGAATTCCACCCCACCATCAACCTCAGCCTGGACCAGTCCACACAAGAGATCCACTTCCTGGACACTACAGTACAAATAATTGATGGTCACATAAACACCACCCTATACCGGAAACCTACTGACCGCTATACGTACCTACATGCCTCCAGCTTCCATCCAAGACACATCACACGATCCATTGTCTACAGCCAAGCCCTAAGATACAACCGAATTTGCTCCAACCCCTCAGACAGAGACAAACACCTACAAGATCTTTATCAAGCATTCGTAAAACTACAATACCCACCTGGGGAAGTGAGGAAACAGATTGACAGAGCAAGACGGGTACCCAGAAATCACCATCAGCGGCAGCCAACAGGGCGGCTAACAGGGGAGTTTGAGAGGGAGTTAGCAGGGGGAGGTAAGGGGGGAGGCAGGAGGGCACGGTGTGGTGTGTGCTCTGAGTCCACAGGTGCTGTGGGCAGGGAGTGGAGCAGGCATGAGCCAAGCAGCAGGAGCAGACAGAATGCAGATGGCTGCATGTGGAAGCTGTGGTATGTATATGGTCCTAGCAGGGGAGCTGGAACACAGGTATGTGTGTATGAAGTGTCGCCTGATAGTGTTACTGGAGGAAAAGATTAAGGGGCTAGAGATGCAGGTAGATACCCTGGTGGAGTTTAGGCGGGGGTTTGAGCAGCTGATGGAGGACAGGCAAGGAGGGGCTGAAGGAGAGTGTCCTGCAGCGCAGGTAGAGGCAGAGGACGGTGAGAGGGGAATGGAAGGGGGAGAACATGGGAGGTGGAAGCATGTGACTGTGAGAAGCAGGCCAAGGAAAAGAAGGGCCAGCGAGGGGGGAATAGAACTCAGGAATAGGTTCGAGTGTTTGGATAGCGAGGTGGAGGGGCAGCAGGTGGCAGCTGAAGGTGGGAGAGTGAGGAAGAAGAGAAGAGCAGCTAGTCCGAAAGAGAGAGGGGAGGAGTTGATGGAGACAGCACCAATTCTGGGCCCCGGGAGGAATCAGGAAGGCATAAGGGGGAGCATAACGGAAGATAGGAACAGGCACAGGTCAGGACTAGAGGGACTAGAGACTAGATTACTAGATCGCACTGTTGCCAGGCGAAGGCAGGTGTATGTAATTGGAGACTCTTTACTGAGGAGATTGGACAGGCCTGTGACCAGGGCGGACCCGGAGAACAGAAGGGTGTGCTGTCTACCGGGCGCAAAGATACGCGATGTGGACCTGCGGTTAAAAAGGATCCTAAAAGGAGCAGGTAAGAACCCCTTGATAATCCTTCATGTAGGAACGAATGACACGGCTAGGTTCTCGTTAGAGAGAATCAAGGGAGATTATGCTAGGCTGGGGAAGACGCTCAAGGAGATAGAGGCTCAGATTATCTTTAGTGGGATTCTGCCCGTTCCGAGGGAAGGGCAGCAAAGGGCTGATAGGATTGTGAGAATAAATAGTTGGCTAAGAGAGTGGTGCTATAAGGAGGGCTTTGGGATGTATGGCCACTGGGAGGCTTTCGGGGACAGACACCTGTTCTCGCGGGATGGGCTTCACCTGAGTAGGGAAGGAAATAGACTTCTGGGAGGGAGGCTGGCTCATCTTATCAAAAGAGCTTTAAACTAGGAAGTTTGGGGAGAAGGTTGGGAGATGCACAGTTAATCTCCACGCCAGATTCCAGTATGAAAAAGGTGAGTAAAATGAGAGGAGACATAGCCGGGGAGATGAGATTGGACATAGGAAGGACAGGGGGGACGGACGCAAGGAGGCCCGCAACTTATAGTGCTACGAATGGGAGACAGGCTAAACGACATACATTAGGGTGTTTATACACCAATGCCAGAAGCCTAGGTAATAAAATGGAGGAATTGGAGCTCTTGGTCCAAGAGCTGAAACCAGATATCGTAGGAATAACAGAAACGTGGTGGAATGGCAGTCACGACTGGAACACAGGTATGGAGGGGTATGCGCTGTTTAGGAAAGACCGGAACAAAGGTAAAGGTGGGGGGGTGGCATTGTATGTCAATAGTGAAATAAGCTGTAAAGAAATAATAGTTGATGGATTAGATAACACAGAGTCCGTCTGGGCAATACTCACACTGGGTAATAGGACTACTAGAGCCTCTCCGGGGATAGTGCTCGGAGTGTGCTATAGACCGCCGGGATCGACCCAGGATATGGATAAGGAACTATTTAATGTGTTTAGAGAAGTAATTACTAATAGAAACTGTGTAATTATGGGGGACTTTAACTTCCCAGATATAGATTGGGGCACAAACGCTAGTAGGAATAATAGAGCTCAGATGTTCCTAGATGTGCTTGCTGATCAATTCCTTCATCAAGTGGTAGCTGAACCGACGAGGGGGGAGGCCATTTTAGATTTGATTCTGGTAAGTAGTGAGGACCTCGTTGAGGAAGTGGTAGTGGGGGACAATTTGGGCTCCAGTGATCATGAGCTAATTCGGTTTAAAATACATGGGAGGAGTAACAGAATTAAGTCAAAGACTAGGGTTTATAATTTTAAAAAGGCCAATTTTAACAAATTAAGGGGACTGGTAAGGGAAGTGGATTGGGCAAACATATTAATGGATCTAAAGGCAGAAGAAGCCTGGGATTACTTCAAGTTAAAGATGCATGAGCTGTCGGAGGCCTGCATTCCAAAAAAGGGAAAAAGATTACAAAGCAGGAGATTTAGACCGAGCTGGATGAGCGACCGACTCAAAGGGGCGATTAGGAAAAAACAGAAAGCGTACAAAGAGTGGAAGAGGGGAGGGATTAGTAAAGAAACTTACCTTAGCGAAGTCAGAGAATGTAGAGATAGAGTGAGAAAGGCCAAAGGCCGTGTAGAGTTGGACCTAGCGAGGGGAATTAAAAGCAATAGTAAGAGGTTTTACAGCCATATAAATAGGAAGAAAGCAAAGAAAGAAGAAGTGGGACCACTGAAGACTATTGCCGGAGAGGAGATTAAAGACAATCTAGGCATGGCGCAATATCTCAATGAATATTTTGCATCGGTGTTTAATGAGGCCAATGAAGGTATTAGGGATACTAGCACCACTACAGAGGGGCATTCAGGATGGGGGATTACCGTATCCGAGGTAGAAACAAAACTTGAATGCCTTAATGGGGCTAAGTCGGGAGGACCGGACGATCTTCATCCGAGAATATTGAAGGAATTGGCGCGGGAAATAGCAGGCCCATTAGCGATAATATTTAATGAATCTGTAAACTCGGGGGTGGTCCCGTTAGACTGGAGAATAGCTAATGTGGTTCCTATTTTCAAGAAAGGGAAAAAAAGTGATCCGGGTAACTACAGGCCTGTTAGTTTAACATCTGTAGTGTGCAAGGTATTAGAGAAAATTCTGAAAGAGAAACTAGTTGAGGACCTGGAGGTTAGTGGCAATTGCGATAAATTACAACATGGTTTTACGAAGGGCAGATCGTGCCAAACGAATCTGATCTCCTTCTTTGAGAAAGTAACGGATTTATTAGATAAGGGAAATGCGGTGGACCTAATATACCTGGATTTCAGTAAAGCGTTTGATACTGTACCCCATGAGGAATTATTGGTTAAACTGAAAAACATGGGGATCGATATGAAAATCCAGAGGTGGATAAGGAATTGGTTAATGGGGAGAATGCAGCGGGTCGTATTAAAGGGTGAACTGTCAGGTTGGAGGGAGGTTACTAGTGGAGTGCCTCAAGGTTCGGTTTTGGGACCCATTTTATTTAATCTATTTATAACTGACCTCGGAACCGATTGCAGGAGTGGGCTGATAAAGTTTGCGGATGATACGAAGGTGGGAGGCGTTGTAAATTCGGAGGAGGATAGGGATATCCTGCAGGGAGACTTGAACGAGCTTGTGAATTGGAGTATCAGGAATAGGATGAAATTTAATAGTAAAAAGTGTAAGGTGATGCATTTGGGGATGACTAATAAAAATTTTAGTTACAAGATGGGGACGCATTGGTTAGAAGTAACGGAAGAGGAGAAGGACCTAGGGGTCCTAGTAGACCGCAGGATGACTATGAGTCGACAATGCGACGTGGCGGTGAAAAAAGCCAATGCTGTCTTGGGATGCATTAGGCGAGGTATATCTAGTAGGGATAAGGAGGTCCTGCTTCCGTTGTACAAGGCGCTGGTGAGACCTCATTTGGAGTACTGTGTGCAGTTCTGGTCTCCCATGTTTAAAAAAGATGAACTCAAACTGGAACGGGTGCAGAGAAGGGCCACTAGGATGATCAGAGGAATGGAAAACCTGTCGTATGAAAAGAGACTAGAGGAGCTTGGGTTGTTTAGTCTGACAAAGCGAAGGCTGAGGGGGGATATGATTGCTATCTTTAAATATATTAGAGGGATTAATACGAGGGAGGGAGAAGAATTATTCCAGCTTAGTACTAATGTGGATACGAGAACGAATGGATATAAACTGGCCGTGGGGAGGTTCAGGCTTGAAATTAGACGAAAGTTTCTGACCGTCAGAGGGGTGAAATATTGGAACGGCCTTCCGAGGGAAACGGTGGGGGCGACGGACCTGTCTGGTTTTAAGATTAAGTTAGATAAATTTATGGAGGGAATGGTTTAATGGTAAAACATAGTAGTCAAGGAAAACCAAGAAATGGTAGATAAATTGTATAATGGCTGACAGGGGTCAGGCTGGAGACTCTTGCCTATATGCTCGGGGTCTTACTGATCGCCATATTTGGGGTCGGGAAGGAATTTTCCTCCAGGGCAGATTGGCTGAGCCTCTGGAGGTTTTTCGCCTTCCTCCGCAGCATTGGGCAGGGATCTCTAGCAGGAGGGTTTCTGCCGATTGAAGTCACCTAAAACAGGATTGGGGACTTCAACAGCAGAGTCCAGGGAAGGGGTAGGGACGGTTTTATGGCCTGCAGCATGCAGGGGGTCAGACCAGATGATCATAATGGTCCCTTCTGACCTTAAAGTCTATGAGTCTATGAGTACTGCAGGACAGGCCCAACAAGGACAATAACAGAACACCACTGGCCATCACATACAGCCCCCAGCTAAAACCTCTCCAGCGCATTATCCACGATCTACAACCTATCCTGGAAAATGATCCCTCGCTCTCAGAGACCTTGGGAGGCAGGCCAGTCCTCGCTTACAGACAACCACCCAACCTGAAGCAAATACTCACCAGCAACTACACACCACACCACAGAAACACCAACCCAGGAACCTATCCCTGTAGCAAACCTCGTTGCCTACTCTGTCCCCATATCTACTCTGGCAACAGCATCAGAGGACCCAACCACATCAGCCACACCATCAAGGGCTCATTCACCTGCACATCCACTAATGTCATATATGCCATCATGTGCCAGCAATGCCCCTCTGCCATGTACATTGGCCAAACCGGACAGTCCCTCCGCAAAAGAATAAATGGACACAAATCGGACATCAGGAATGGTAACATACATAAGCCAGTAAGTGAACACTTCAATCTCCCTGGTCATTCTATTACAGATTTAAAAGTCACTATCATTGAACAAAAAAACTTCAGAAACAGACTTCAAAGAGAAACAGCAGAACTAAAATTCATTTGCAAATTCAACACCATTAATCTGGGCTTGAATAGGGACTGGGAGTGGCTGGCTCATTACAGAAGCAGCTTTTCCTCTCCTGGAATTGACACCTCCTCATCTATTATTGGGAGTGGACTACATCCACCCTGATTGAATTGGCCCTGTCAACACTGGTTCTCCACTTGTGAAGTAACTCCCTGCTCTCCATGTGTCAGTATATAATGCCTGCATCTGTAACTTTCACTCTATGCATCCGAAGAAGTGAGGTTTTTACTCACGAAAGCTTATGCCCAAATAAATCTGTTAGTCTTTAAGGTGCCACCAGACTCCTTGTTGTTTTTACAGTCAACATGCTATCTGAGAGTTGCTTGAGAGACTACTGCTTGTCAGAGCCTGGCTGAGGGAAGGTAGGCTGGATGAGATACTATTGTTTATGACAGTAGTTTTCAACCTGTGGTCTGCAGATCCTTGATTTCCAAAGGGGTCCACAACTCCATTTGAAACTTTTTAAGGGTCCGCAAATGAAAAAAGTTTGAAAACCATTGGTTTACTACTTGTACCTTGATTGTTGCTGCTTGATAAGACTGTGCAAGTGGTGCCATACCTGAAGGAGGTGACAGACAAACATTCCCTTTTTTTTCCATTACAATCAAACCAAGTTGTGGTAGTGGTTTGTCCCTAGCCCAGGAGCAACTTGGGACATACGTAACTCTTGGCAAATGCTGACTTTTTAGTGGCAATCACTGTAGTTCTGGCACAGTAGTATTCACCATAGCCTCCAAATGAAAGAGACCATCAGTGTTCTATAAACAAGTCTATTTTCAGATGAAAAGGCCCCCACATAAAACCCATTTTCAATGTAGTCTGCAAGAGATGTGGCAGTGGCTAAACTGTAACACAGCAATATGATTATACAGCATGAAATGAGCAATCAAACAAGTATTCAACACAGAACTTACAGAATAGTAAAGCAGTGTTTTGCCCTTTGCTGCCCCTGGTTGAACTAGAAATGGACAAAGCAGCTTGAATAAACCCCCAATCTGGAACATACTTTTTTCCTCCTTTCTAGTTGAGGTCTGATTAACTGTATTTCACCCACTTTCCTTTTCTATAAATCATTGCAGTGCTGGGTTTTAGATATTGCATTTCTTTTTTAGCATTTCTATTCTGGATGGCACAATTACTAGAATTCTCACAAGAAAGCTTGTCCTCTTGAAAATTCTCAGGTCAGAGCTAAATATTCAATTGGTCTGAATAATCTTCCTATAAGCATCTATGCTAAAATCTCTGCACTAGTGAAGTGGCAAAACTCACATGGTCACCAATAGGGCCAAGAATTTATCCTCCGACTCTTAGTAGCATAACCATCCTGAACTCTTGGAAATTTGTGTATTGCTAATTTTTAGCCTGGCTGGAATCTCTGATACAAGCTCTTCCATAGTGAAATGATGTGGACAGTAACCTAAATGTTTATTTAATTCCAGTGCATGTTCCCTCAAGTATGTCCTTCTAAGTTTTATGTTTATGAATAATCACTGTTAAAGGGTGAGGGGAATGGGACATTCAACACGTCATCCATCAAGAACTTGAAGTCATTTCATTATTCCATTAGATATTCACATTTTAGATCCCCAGGGGCGGAGAATTTTATTAATTATATTTTTGGGACCCGTAAGCTTTGCACTTGTTTCTGAGTATGAAGCCTCCCTCTAAAGTAAGGCTGGCTTGATGGCTGTGGTTGTTTTAAAAAAAAAAACACAGCCATGAGTTATTATATCCATATTTTGAAGTAACACATTTTTTAAAAAATCTCCTGTGTCATTTCATAAATGATTTCAAAATCTAAAAGGAAGACAAACAAGTGAAATAGACTAAAAATGAAAAGGATTACTTACATGTCTATTGTAATAACCATAATCTATCCAAAGCATTGAACTTTCCTAAAGAACAATATGAAATTATTGGCAAAAAGAAGAACAGGAGTACTTGTGGCACCTTAGAGACTAACAAATTTATTAGAGCATAAGCTTTCATGGACTACAGCCCACTTCTTCGGATGCATATAGAATGGAACATATATTGAGGAGATATATATAAACACATACAGAGAGCATAAACAGGTGGGAGTTGTCTTACCAACTCTGAGAGGCCAATTAATGCCCCTCTGCCATGTACATTGGCCAAACCAGACAGTCTCTACGCAAAAGAATTAATGGATACAAATCTGAATCAAAATACTCAAAAACCAGTGGGAGAACACTTTAACCTGTCTGGTCATTCAGTGACAGACCTGCGGGTGGCTATATTACAACAGAAAAACTTCAAAAACAGACTCCAAGGAGAGACTGCTGAGCTAGAATTGATATGCAAACTAGACACAATCAACTCCGGTTTGAATAAGGACTGGGAATGGCTGAGCCATTACAAACATTTATTCTGTCTCCCCTTGTAAGTATGCTCACACTTCTTATCAAACTGTCTGTACTGGGCTACCTTGATTATCACTTCAAAAGTTTTTTTTTTTTTTCCTCTTAATTAATTGGCCTCTCAGAGTTGGTAAGACAACTCCCACCTGTTTATGCTCTCTGTATGTGTGTATATATATCTCTTCAATATATGTTCCATTCTATATGCATCCGAAGAAGTGGGCTGTAGTCCACGAAAGCTTATGCTCTAATAAATTTGTTAGTCTCTAAGGTGCCACAAGTACTCCTGTTCTTCTTTTTGCGGATACAGACTAACACGGCTGCTACTCTGAAACATGAAATTATTGGTTTATCTTAAGTTGTAAAGATACATCTTGACTCACATTTACATATGTTCACAATAATTTTTTTTCCCGTGAATTAGAAAATACTGGAATTTTTTTAGATGAAATGTTTATGTACAAGCTCACACAAATTTTGTTAGATGTTGACCTCAATTCCATAAGACATTTTCAATTAAGAAAAACGTTTATATAGTTAGCAAGCTGTCATTCAGTAAAACTCTTTTTTTAATTAAGCAGATGGTGATAACAAAGAAATTAATGAACACATACTTGTTTGCCTGCTATACTAATTTGCATTTCTAAATTATTCAGGTTATGCAGCAATTAAGCTTTAATTGCTTTTAGACAAATGAATATCTCAGAATGAATGACAAATAGTGATGGAATTGTCTAAGAAGCATGTTGTATTATAATGCCAATGCTTTTTTATTTTGTGATAATTTTAGGAGCACAAATCTGAAAATAGAACATTGTTAATCCAGATTTACTGTATTTTTCAATGCTGTTTCACTGTTCCATATTCAGTATCTCACCATATCACTGGTCTATGCCAATAAGATAAATATAAGATACAGTATTTGAATTTTTGCAAGTGTTTTTTTTTCTTTATTGTACTCTTCAGAATATTTTGGTTTTTGCATAATTTCTAGTATATAAAAAATGAACTTCATGGCACAGGTGTCACAGTGTTATGTCATTATGTCAGCTCCCCAATAGCAGTGGCACCATTCAGATCAGTTTGTCAATAACAATGATTTGCAAAGAGTTGTCTTTCTGGAAAAGAAGGGATACAGAACCCATGAAAAATATACAAAATTCCGAGTTCTAGTTGATCATCCACTGGCTTCAAATAACTTTGCACCAGTGTATGTGGTATAGCCCATCTTTGCATACTCTGAGTCATGGAAGGTACTAAATTATGGTTGCTGTGCCTTTGCTTGCTTCATTTTTTTAAAAAAAAATTATATCTGACAGGCACTGCTTTCTCAGTTTTGAGATTCTGCTTTATGCTTCCCACATAGTATATGATGTTCTTATTGCCCATGTGTGGGTTTTTTTTCCATAAAATAAATGGTGCACCTGTCACCTCTCTGTAGCTGTAATTACATTAATTACTTACAATCACATATTCTCCCTGAAATCCCCGGTTGGCGTACATCTATTCTGATTTACACCAGCTCAGCATCTGACCCAGTGTCAATAATATTCAAAACTTATGCCACACACACACTTCTCAGGGAAACAATAGCACTGGGGGTTGGATATAACGTCACTCAAGTTGTGATACCAGTAGCATGTGCTGTGCAGGGGAGTAAGGGAGCTTATTGCTCCTTTGACAAGTATAGAGCAAAACTGCCAATCCACTCCTGGTGTCTTCTATGAATATATATGCATATCAGTATTGTGGTATTTGAATCTCTCTCTCAGAGTCAGAATACCATAGATGTTTGGGCAAAACTTATGTGCAGGACTTTCAAAGGACCCTAATGATTTTAGGGCCCAACTCCCATTGAGATTGAAAGGAGTTAGGCACCAACTCAGTTAAACACCTTTGAAAAATCCCTGCAGAGCTTCTTATACAAGTACATAATACATTGATTATTGTTAAAACTAAGCCATAAGACACTGCTCTTTTGTGCTATGTTTGATTCTGGACAACATCAAAGTACAGATGTGCACAAAAACTAAGTTTAGGAAAACAAAGTCGACTTTTTTCAATAATGTGTTTTGGGTAAATTTTTTTTTAAATGTCTAATGTGAAAACGACTAGCTTTACCAGTTATTAATATTAACTATTAGTAACTTCATGGTGACCTAGACTTGATCTCTGTGATTATTTATGTTTCTAAGTATTTATTCTTAGTTTTTCTGGACAGATTGACTGACTACATTTTCTCGTTCTTAGTTTCTATCTTTGAAGTACTTTTTAGCTTTCTTTTCTTGGAGGCCCATAATAGGATGCATCTAATTTAACAATCTTCTACTCACCCTGATTTTAATTAGTGTAGTCCCTATATTATTTTAATTACTAGTTACTGAAAATGTACATAGATAAGTATTTATCTACACACTTATGTATGATATGAACATTTGAATATAAATATTGATTGAATTTCTTCCTGTAAACGTCTTCCTCCAGAACGACCTAACCATGGGAGGAATGGAGAAAAAGGTCCATTTTTAGATAGCAAGTGATATTTCTTTTAATTGTAGTTGGCTCCCAGATATTTTTGTGATGGGCACCCTGAAGATCCTTAGGTAGAATTCATGTGTGTATTTATGTGACTCTGTATAGTAGGCTAATTGCATACTTGATTTCAAGCTTGACTTGTTTTGTGGAATTAAACTCACTGCAGAGACTGTCTAGGGATCAGGAAGTGTCTTTTGTAAGGCAGTTCACACTAGTGTGAACTATCTGTAGTTTTTAATTTTATTTGTGGATTTCTGGACTATATATACGTACAACTAATAAGCATTTTTCAAGAAAAAATATTCAAACTGTCTCCTTTATATAAATAAAAGGATATAAACAACAATGGAAACATTGCAAAATGCAGTAGCTGTACACTGAATCCAGGGATTGATTACTCTTCAGTCAGTCTTAGGCTCAATATTAATACCATGTGTGCACTGCTATTTATGTTACAAATCTGCTATTGCACATAGATGGACAAGAGGAGACAAAGTTTTCAAGACTCCTCTTTGGCTGTATAGTCAAGATTAAGAGCTAAGTAGTCATATCCACAGATGAGAATACTATGTGGCTGCTCTTCCCGTGCCTTTCAGAATTGTATCAACAAAGATACCAGCCTAGTCAAGTGATCTATCAGTAATGTTACATAAGAATGACCATACTGGGTCAGACCAAAGGTCCATCCAGCCCAGTATCCTGTCTACTGCCAGTGACCAATGCCAGGTGTCCCAGAGGGAGTGAGCCTAACAGGTAACGATAAAGTGATCTCTCTCCTGCCATCCATCTCCACCGTCTGACAAACAGAGGCAAGGGACACCATTCCTTACCCATCCTGGCTAATAGCCATTAATGGACTTAACCTTCATGAATTTATCTAATTCTCTTTTAAACCTGTTATAGTCCTAGCCTTCATAACCTCCTCAGGCAAGGAGTTCCACAGTTGGAGTGTGCGCTGTGTGAAGAAGAACTTCCTTTTATTTGTTTTAAACCTGCTGTCCGTTAATTTCATTTGGTGGCCCTAGTTCTTATATTATGGGAACAAGTAAATAACTTTTCCTTATTCACTTTCTCCACACCACTCATAATTTTTATATACTCTATTATATCCCCTCTTAGTCTCATCTTTTCCAAGCTGAAAAGTCCTAGCCTCTCCTCATATGGGACCTGTTCCAAACCCCTAATCATTTTAGTTGCCCTTCTCTGAACCTTTTCTAATGCCAGTATGTCTTTTTTGAGATGAGGACACCTCTTCTGTATGCAGTATTCAAGATGTGGGCGTACCATGGATTTATATAAGGGCAATAAGATATTCTCTGTCTTATTCTCTATCCCTTTTTTAACGATTCCTAACATCCTGTTTGTTTGGTTTTTTTGGCTGCTGCTGCACACTGCGTGGACCTCTTCAGAGAACTATCCACCATGACTCCAAGATCTCTTTCCTGATTAGTTGTAGCTAAATTAGCCCCCATCATATTGTAAGTATAGCTGGGGTTATTTTTCCAATGTGCATTACTTTACATTTATCCACATTAAGTTTCATTTGCCATTTTGTTGCCCAATCACTTAGTTTTGTGAGATCTTTTTGAAGTTCTTCACAGTATGCTTTGGTCTTAACTATCTTGAGCAGTTTAGTATCATCTGCAAACTTTGCCACCTCACTGTTTACCCCTTCCTCCAGATTATTTATGAATAAGTTGAATAGGATTGGTCCTAGGACTGACCCTTGGGGAACTCCACTAGTTATCCCTCTCCATTCTGAAAACTTACCATTTATTCCTACCCTTTGTTCCCTGGCTTTTAACCAGTTCTTAGTCCATGAAAGGATCTTCCCTCCTATTCCATGACAACTTAATTTACTTAAGAGCCTTTGGTGAATGACCTTGTCAAAGGCTTTCTGGAAATCTAAGTACACTATGTCCACTGGATCCCACTTGTCCACATGTTTGTTGACCCCTTCAAAGAACTCTAATAGATTAGTAAGATATGATTTCCCTTTACAGAAACCATGTTGAGTTTTGCCCAACAAGTTATGTTCTTCTATGTGTCTGACAATTTTATTCTTCACTATTGTTTCAACTAATTTGTCCAGTACTGATGGTAGATTTACCAGTCTGTAATTGCCGGGATCACCTCTAGATCCCTTTTTAAATATTGGCGTTACATTAGCTATCTTCCAGTCATTGAGTACAGAAGTTGATTTAAAGGACAGGTTACAAACCTTAGTTAACAGTTCCGCAACTTCACATTTGAGTTCTTTCAGAACTCTTGGGTGAATGCCATCTGGTCCCGGTGACTTGTTACTGTTAAGTTTATCAATTAATTCCAAATCTCCTCTAATGACACTTCAATCTGTGATAATTCCTCAGATTTGTCATCTACAAAGGACGGCTTAGGTTTGGGAATCTCTCCAACATCCTCAGCCATGAAGACCGAAACAAAGAATTCATTTAGTTTCTCCGCAATGACTTTATTGTCTTTAAGTGCTCCTTTTGTATCTCGATCGTCCAGGGGCCCCACTAGTTGTTTAGCAGGCTTCCTGCTTCTGATGTACTTAAAAAACATTTTGTTATTACCTTTTGAATTTTTGGCTAGCTGTTCTTCAAACTTCTTTCCAGCTTTTCTTATTACATTTTTACACTTAATTTGGCAGTGTTTATGCTCCCTTCTATTTACCTCACTAGGATTTGACTTCCACTTTTTAAAAGATTCCTTTTTATCTCTCAGTGCTTCTTTTACATGGTTGTTAAGCCACAGTGGCTCTTTTTTAGTTCTTTTACTGTGGTTTTTAATTTGGGGTATACATTTAAGTTGGGCCCCTATTATGGTGTCTTTGAAAACTGTCCATGCATCTTGCAGGGATTTCACTCTAGTCACTGTACCTTTTAATTTCTGTTTAACTAACCTCCTCATTTTTGCATAGTTCCGCTTTCTGAAATTAAATGCCACAGTATTGGTCTGTTGAGGTGTTAAATGTTATATTATGATCACTATTTCCAAGCGGTCCTGTTATAGTTACCTCTTGGATCATACCCCGCGCTCCACTCAGGACTAAATAGAGAATTGCCTCTCCCCTTGTGGATTCCTGTACCAGCTGCTCCAAGAAGCAGTCATTTAAAGTATCGAGAAATTTTGTCCTGAGGTGACATGTACCCAGTCAATATGGAGATAATTGAATTCCCCCACTATTATTGAGTTCTTTATTTTGATAGCCTCTCTAATCTCCCTTAGCATTTCATCATCACAATCACTGTCCTGGTCAGGTGGTCGATAATAGATCCCTACTGTTATATTCTTATTAGAGCATGGAATTACTATCCATAGAGATTCTATGGAACATGTGGATTCATTTAAGATTTTTACTTCATTTGATTCTACATTTTCTTTCACATATAGTGCCACTCCCCTCCCCACCCCCCGCACGACCTGTTCTATCCTTCCAATATATTTTCTACCCCGGAATGATTGTGTCCCCTTGATTGTCCCCACTCCACCAGATTTCTGTGATGCCTATTATATCAATATCCTCCTTTAACACGAGGCACTCTAATTCACCCATCTTATTATTTAGACTTCTAGCATTTGTGTACAAGCATTTTAAACACTTGTCACTGTTTATTTGTCTGCCCTTTTCTGATGTGTCAGATTCTTTTTTATGTGAATGTTTCTCATCTGATCTGGCCCATATTTTATCCTCTTCCATCCTCCCCTCCTGACTAAAACCTAGAGAATCTGTATCAATAGACTCTCCTCTAAGAAAAGTCTCCGTCCGATCCATGTGCTCCGCTGCAGCAATCGGCTTTCCCCCATCTTTTAGTTTAAAAACTGCTCTGCAACCTTTTTAATGTTAAGTGCCAGCAGTCTGGATCCACTTTGGTTTAGGTGGAGCCCATCCTTCCTGAATAGGCTCCCCCATCCCAAAAGTTTCCACAGTTCCTAATAAATCTAAACCCCTCCTCTTTACACCATCGTCTCATCCACACATCGAGACTCTGAAGCTCTGCCTGCCTACCTGGCCCTACACGTGGAACTTGAAGCATTTCTGAGAATGCTACCATAGAGGTCCTGGATTTTAGACTTTCCTAGCAGCCTAAATTTGGCTTGCAGGATGTCTCTTCTACCCTTCCCTGTGTCATTGGTATCTACATGTACCATGACCACCGGCTCCTCCCCAGCACTACACATAAGTCTATCTAGATGCCTCAAGAGATCTGCAACCTTCGCAGCAGGCGGACAAGTCACCATACTGTTCTCTCGATCATCACAAACCCAGCAATCTATGTTTCTAATGATCGAACCTCCCATTACTAACACCTGCCTTTTCCTAATGACTGGAGTTCCCTGCCCTGGAGAGTAACCTCAGTGCCAGAGGATACCCCAACATCATCTGGAAGGAGGGTCCCAACTATGGGAAGGTTTCCCTCTGCTCCCATTGACTGCTCTCCTTCCCTGAGCCTTTCATCCTCCTTAAAAGCGCAGGGGCTGTCTGACCAGAGGTGGGACAAATCTACAGTGTCTCAGAAAGCCTCATCAACATACCTCTCTGCCTCCCTTAGCTCCTCCAGTTCCGCCACCCTGCCTCCGAAGCCTGTACGAGGTCTCTGAGGGCCAGGAGCTCCTTGCACTGAATGCACACATACGCCACCTGCCCACAGGGCAGGTAATCATACATGCTGCACTGAGCGCAATAAACAGGATAGCCCCCACTCTGCTGCTGGGCTTCTGCCTGCATCTCTGCCATAGCTACCTTGGTTAAAGATAGGGTTTTTCTTTAAATCAAGAAGTTTTGATTATAGGTTAGTTTAAAGGTTTTAAAGAATGGCAAGTGTACCTTGCCCCCTTCCCACTCCCCTTCCAAACTCCCTCTCAAAACTCCCTGTTAGCGGCCCCTGTTCGCAGATGTTCAGCAACATGTGGGAGAATTGACCTGGAGATGGCCTTACCCTGGTGTAGTCATTTGTATTCTGGTTTGTTACCATTTTACACCCACTTACACAAATGTAAATAACTTCACAATATATAAGGCAGTGAAGAATCTGGCCCCTTGTTCAAGTTTCTGTTGAATAAGCATATCCAACCCCCATGGAAGTAGTGTAACTTGCCCAGCTTGGTGGTTCATTAGTCATCCAGCTCTTGCTGTTACCATTGACTGCTGCAGAAAGAATTGGGCCTGTCCCAGCTATCAGACTAACTGAACCTCAGAACCTATCCTGATCACACCTCCCACTCAGTTATCAGGCTGTTGCCTCTCTGTTGTGGTGGGATCATACGATTGTTCCAAGTCTCAGACCCAGCTTTAGTTGCAATCCCCTGTGTATCAACCGTGATCGCTTCAGTAGGTCTGACTTATGTCCAGCCACAGCAAATCTTTCCCCTCTGGGGCAGTGACAGTGATAATCAGTGACCAGACAGCCTCCTTAAAGCTGAGTGTTATTTACTTGATAAATACCTTTAAAACCAGTAAAATAGACTATGTGCATGTCTAGCTTCTCAGGTTTAACCATCTTCCCCTTGGAAATCCTCGTAGGACTAGCTACCTATAGACTCTTTCAGAGCCTCAATTCATTGTCAGCTTGTCTTCTGGTCAAAACTTGATAGCCCTTGGTAACTCGTCCCCCTTTGCAGGAATTAAACCAATTCTTAACTGTTTATAGCCCTTGGATCTGATAACTCTCAGCTTTGGCAAAAAACAAAAAACCTGTTTGCAACTCACTGGAGACAGGATCCTTGAAGCTATCAACTTGCCCCATTTTCTATGCCATCTGTATGCACAGTTCCAATGGAATTGGAGCATTTGAGGCATTTAATAAATATTCCACTAACGCCCCCCCCATATAATTTAGATTAATATAGTCACCACAAGTAATTCTAATTATGCAATATACAATATTTTCCCTTCACTGACCTGGTCAACTACAATGTTCATAAAATCTCCATATTCACAACATCATTACATATCACCTTCTTATCTGTCACAAAGCCCTTAGTAGAGTGTTTGTAGAGGTTCTTCAAAAAACTTCTGAGAGTTCTCTCCAAGTTATTCTATAATTTACAACTTTAATCTATACTAGTAAATAGTTTGGGTTTTTATCAGAAATGCAAATTAAATATTTGCATGTGTATCAAGTAAAACACTTGTTTTCAGGTGGATTAGTTTTCTTTATTCAAATTAGGATGGCTCAGTGGAAAAAATATTGCTGAATTAACAACCTGAAAATAAATGTGAAATAAATTATTAGATCCGTGGCTTTCACTACTTTTAATCAAACTGTCTCATAAATTTTATGGGAAAGATAAATGACTCACCTAGATAAATAAAAAAAGTTGTTAGAACAATAATGAATTGCTGAGATTAAAATATTCATTATGGCTCCAACACATGTTGCCTTTAATACAAGTGCATGATCTTGAATATTATTAAGGTTTAAACAAATTTAAATGTGACAAGCACAAGATTAAATGTGGCACATAAATGAGTTTAAATAGCTAATTAGGTTTTGTTGGCCCATTCTTAGTCTGATGGATATGTAATACCAATTAGATAAGCTGTATCACCAAACAGATATTAATTTTATTATGTATCTTCAGCTTCGCACCTCATTTTTACAGGAGACACTTAACCATGTTAAAAGTAATACAAAGACTAAAAATCACATTTGAGCATTCAGGTTACATAACACACTGCTAACCATTGCCACAGGACACAGATTGTCATTCTGCTGGACCTCTCTGCAGCATTTGATATCACCAAGCACTCCAGACCTCAGTTCAAGAGGCTGCAAAAATGAATAGAAAGGGCCTGTTCTCCTTAGACAAAACCCAGAGGGCAATGGTGGGCAACAGTTCCCCAACCTCTACAGTTCTCATCTGTGGAATCGCCCCAGAGCTCAATCCTTTTTTCCAAACTACTTATTTCTGGAGACTCATTGTGTGAGTTGGTCAGACCACAAGGGATGAAGTTCTAGCAGTAAACAGACACCATCCAGCTCTGTTTTCTTTATATCACTTTGAAACTGCACCATCTCCCAATTTTCTCAGAGAGCAGAAAAGAGCACCTAGAAAAAGAGCAACCAGCTAAAGTTTGCACCCAGTCAAGACTGAGGTGAGGTAGGTAAGGTAAGAGCATCAAAGAATGTGGCTGCTCTATAATATCCCAGGCTATCAAGGGTTTCAGTTCTCAGATTATTACCCCCACTGTAGCTGCAGAGGAGTGGGGCTGCTGCAAAGCCAGCAGCCCCAGATTCCCCAACACCCCAGATGCTCCCCCTAGTGAGTGAGGGCATTCCAAGCAGGACTTGATGTTGTCCCACAGTGTCTCCACTGGCACATTGGCCCTGGTAGCTTCCCCCCAAGAACTGTAGGTGGGCGGGGAGGGGACCCAGCATCTTGCGAGCCACTGCTTGAACAGTTCTGGGACTGAGGCGCCTGCTGCCACATCAACCGCAGCAGCTCCATGAGTCCCCCACCACCATGAACAGGGAACTGGGAGGCAGCAGCACTAGAACTGGTCCAGGCAGCAGGCCCCACATGCTCCTGTGGCAGCAGTAGCAGCAGCCCTACATGCCTTTTGTCCCCATCTCCTGCCAGCATAGATAACAGCAGCATGCTGTCCAGCCCCACAGTTTCCCCAGGTTCTAATGTTTTGCAGCTCTGGAAACAAGCTGCATCAAACACCCCTGCCCCCCAGCAGGGCTCCTGCTCCTTCAGTGGGTTGTGCCTACAGGTTGGGGAACTGGCTGAGATGGAGAAATCCTCCATTGGTCTGCACTCCCTGTAAACAGGAAGGGGGGGAAGGGGGTCCCAAGGCTCCCACATTCCCTCCGGGCACCACATCTCAAGAGGTGTAGAAAGCCATCTTGATTCTCCGTTGTCCTGGCATAACTGGATTTGGGAACCTAAACAAATCCATAGGCTGTGTCTGTTCCTATGCCTCTATCCACATGCTTTCTATCTCCAGGTATGGCTGAATAGCAACTGCAGCTAACCAGAGAATACAGTACTTTTTGCAGAGCCTGAGCATAGCTTAAATAGGCAAGGAGAGGCACCCTGTAGCCAATCAGCTGTCTCCATCCCCCTTTACAAAGCCAGTGGCAAGGGGGGAGAGATGCATTGTGGCAACCACCCTCCCTGCCATGCATGCATCTGGTCTTCTCTTATGCTCCTGCTGGAGAGTTGGGTAATACTAGTATTATTGCCTTTCACTATGCTGTACCAGCAGGTGAGGCAACATTCAAATATGTACCTCACTGGATCTTAGAGGCTTGCAATTTAGCACCATGCTATCCTGAGGCAGAATTTTGATTCTTTCAATTTGTATGTGTGAAGTGTCCTTTCAGAAGATGGTCTAATAAGTGACAATATTTTAAAATTACGTCCTTACTATGTATTGGGTGGGGGAAAGAGGGTGAATGTCTGAAAAGTAATGGGACAGAAAATCATCTTAATGGAGTAGAATGAGGAGTTAATAAATCTGCCCTGTCAAGTGACTGTTCTCTGAGATAAGCCTGACTGACGCTTTTCTCTGTATATCCCCATTTAAAAACGTTTACACCTGATCGCGATCTGTTTTCTCAGCCTTCATTCCTATTACAAACATTTCTCATTCTGAACAAGTGGGTTATAGGTAGAACCTTTTCAGTAGAGAAGAGAAGCTGTTAAAATGTAGTATACTGTGTTTCATTTGCTTTATGACACACTACTGCCTGCCCCACTACTCATTCAGTCTATCTGTATATTCAGGTACAGCAGTTGGTACGTTCCATGTGGTTTTCATAGCTGAACTGAGTTTGTTTGGATGAAAAAAGCATTCTGAGTGATATTGATTACTATGCCACCAATGCATTAAAAAAACTCAAGTTAATTTGCATAAATTACATTTATGTAAGTCTGTTTTATGTGCTTCTATGAATTAATCCAGTGAGGAGTTTGTCTTTGTGGTTTAGTTCCCTTTTAAATTGCTTCACCCATTGTGTTCTGACTGCATCATCTTTGGATCACTGTAGCTTAAGAATGACCAGGGACACACGAGAAAAGGATTTGATTCCAATGTCCACATTAAGCTTTTTTAGCCCTTTTGTCTTGTGATTTTCTATATGCCAAAATGTTGATTCTTCATGAAATCCAGGCAGGTCTGTGAACATACACAAGGCTACTTTCACACACCAATGTACACCACCAAGTTTTCAACAAGCATGAAGCAGAACACTTTTTTTTTTTTTAAAGGAGTATGTTGAAGAGAGTATTGTCTGAGAGAAATCAGATTGGATATGGATAAATAGTTGGGGGCTTTATTGTGTGTATAAATAATCAGATAAACTACTCTGAAAAACTAGCATTTCAAACTGGAATAAGAAAAGCTATATAAATGTTAATGGCCCTTACACAGAGACGGAGGCATTTGGGCCCTCAGCAAGTAGTCACTAGTCTCTGGGGAAGGAATGCTGAGAGGAAATTGTCCGAGTATTCTCCACTCCCTAATAACAAATGGACAAGTAAACTTGATCTACTCATTTCTACTAAAAGCAGTTTGGTAGGAGTGTCCCCTACTTTGGGGAAACAATATGATTTAAATATTGGGTAAAGTGAAATTTATAGTGGAGAGTTGTGTATCCATCTCAAGGCCCACTGTACAAGGATGTTTAACTAGGCGGTAAGGAGGACTTTTAACACTGCAGGCAATGAGTAAACTGCCGGCAACTGCAGGCAAACTGAGTAAAATACAATATAAGCTGTAAAGGGGAACTTCACTGCGGGAGGGTTGTGTCATACAGATCCTGAGATGCTAACAGAGACTAAGGACATGTCAGCCAAATGTTAGACACAATTGAACACAAAGACTAGGATGTAAATGTGCTTTTGCTTCAACCAGTGGAAGTAATTGTAAGATTTTATTCTCAAATGGAGCTTTGCATAAGAATGCTGAATGCTGATTAACTTTCATTTTATTTAAAGTTTCATTATTTCTAACTTGAATGAACCTAGTTTTAATTTAGATATTTTTTTCTAGTTAGACTATTTTGGGGATACATGCCATGAGATCACCTCAGAGAACAAGAAAACTAACTTGTGGCATCACAGTGGCAGCAGAGAAACTGCTAAGGCACATAAACAAAGGTACGGACACTGGAGGCCCTACCCAAAGAAACAGTGATATTATATAGTCATGGTTAGAGAGTGAGGAAAGCCTAAAGACAAGGGAATGACAGGCAAGTGGGACCAATTGTGACAAGAATATTATATAATTTCTCCAAGGCCTATTCCCCAAAAGTCATATGGGTTAGTTCAATAAGCACAGGACTGGGTGCTAGGGTTTTGCAAATTCTCTTCCTGCTCCTTGCTGGCATTAACGTTTTTACTTTCTTTACATCGTTTATCACTTTATCAATTGTTTATGACATTGTTTACATTTTACATTGTTTATCACTCTATGAACATTGTTTAGTTATGAAACTGGTAACCATATTTCACAGATAGGGAAACAGATTCTGTGAAGGCAGGGCTTGTGCAAGGTCACACTCAAGTTAGCATCACACCCACTATTAGAACTTGGGCCCTCTGTCTCCAAGACTCATACCATACATAGTAGGTTGTAGTATCTCTGATAATTTACTTATAACTTTATGTATCTGAATTACTTAATCTGTAAAATGCAGTCAACTATTTTTACTGTAAGTGAATTCCAAAAATAGGCAGGATTTAAGGAACCAGTTTTCTATTCCTGGTCACACTGTGTTAAAACCAATGTAATTCCATTGACTGCAGCGAAGTTGCTCCAGATTTACACCAGTCTCATGGAATGGGGGCCAGGATATCCACCATTACATGTATGTAGATTAGTGTTATCCCCATTTTATATTATTGGAATCTAAGTTTCTAAGAAGGTTTTGATTTGACTGGGAGGCACTGTGGTCTGTTGGAATAGTCATGGGCATAGCAGACAGGTGACTTGGGTTCCACCAGCAGTTCTGACACTTATGTGCAGTGTTATACGATCATGGTGACATCATGTAACCACTCTAAGCCTCAAAGCCTTCTCTACTCTGTAGAAAGGGGCAATTGCATTTTCCTAGTGCATATAACTTGTGTATTTGTAATAGCAGTCAAGGCTGAAGAAATGCGCCTTGTACTTTAAGTGGAAGGTGGTGAGGTTTGTGATGGTCTTTACTTCCTTGGTGAGTTTAGTCCACAATCTTGGTCTGGTCCCTAAGAAAGTTCTGTTTCCCACACAGTTTATCTTTGCCATTGTTGTAGAGAGTTCCACTGTACTAGTGCAGCAAAATTATCAATCAGTCTTCTTCACAGAGCTTTAGGAGATCTTTTAGATATCCTGGCTCCAGTGTAGAGGACAGGTTTGATGTGCTTTCCTGTGTTGCTGAGGAGTTGTGCTGCTGCGTTCTCTACTAGTTGGAGTTTCCTAAACTCTGAAGGCTTCGTGCCCAGGTGTATTGCATTACTGTAATCCAGCTGAGATGTGATGAAGGTGTGAATAACTGAGGCCAGGTCACTGTCCACCATGATGGGATGGTGTCTCCTAGCCAACTGGAGACAATAGAACAGGCGGTTTCAAACTGGGGGGTCGGGGCGGGGGTCATGAGGTAATTACATGGGAGGATCGCAAGCTGTCAGCCTCCACCCCAAACCCTGCTTCGCATCCAGCATTTATAATTGTGTTAAATATATTAAAAAGTGTTTTTAATTTATAAGGGGAGTCGCACTCAGAGGCTTGCTGTGTGAAAGGGGTCACCAATACAAAAGTTTGAGAACCACTGCATTAGAAGGTGTTGCTCACAGATGTTGCTTTGTAAGAGTTTAGACACACACATGCTGCTTTAAGTGGAGCAGGAAGCCTGAGCTCTCTCCTTTAAGGGGGTGTTGGTAAACTCTACCAGTAAGAAACTCAGTTCTTCTTTGCAACCCTTCACCCAGCAGGAAGAGCATGGGTCTGGAGAATAAGTTGATGATCGCAGTTCCCCCAATATCTCCAGTACCTGGAAGAGTGACACTGGATGAAACGCTGGATCACATATCCTTCTCCCTTAGAAGCAGATAATTATGACTGAATCCAGACAACTTTAACTGCAAAATAAGAATCAATTTCCTCATAGCAAGAGGTATTCAAATCGGTCAAAGACCAGAAAGGCAGCTCAGATTTATCAAACTGTCTGGTGTCCAAAACAAATATGCTCACCAGGATTTTGAGGATACCATGGTACAACCCAAAAAACATTTTCTTTGCCGCTTTCAGAGCCATAGCAGAAAGAACTTTCATTACAATCAATCTGATTATAATAAAATAAGGGAAAAGACAAGCAATGGGGCGGGGGGG